>NC_056731.1:1562216202-1562271202 GCF_019279795.1 Protopterus annectens | reverse complement strand
AAAATGCATAGTCATGAAAAATTTGCAGATTCAAGTAAGTTTGTAAGTTTATAAAAGCAGCAGTTAAAATCTGTCTCTTATTTTTGTCCTTTGTCCTTCCATTATATTTGACATGGTCCAGATTTCTTGCACTAAGAGGTTGAGAGGTATGTGCTGCTCTGAGTATGACTCCAAGAACTGTTATATCCACTGCTTTCATTAAAATTGCAGCACCTGGGCATATATATTTCCAAAACATCCAACATGCCTCCCTTCCTCTGCAGAATTATAATATTTTGTCTTTTACTAAAAACCTTGTATCTAACAAGCATGTCTACTTTTAACTTCTTACATTGCTCCTGTAGTTGCAGCTTTCTAATATTGTTTTTAGACTGCTCACAGTAACCAAAAGCATATTCACATAAACCTTTTCCTTTATTTTGCATCTTTACCCGTCATATTTCAACACTGTCGTTTCCTATTCCTAACTCTGTCTCTTACTGACTTTACCACTTCTTTTTCTGAACATGCTTGCAACTCCCTTTCTTCCTATTCATCATCCTCTAAAACAGCGAATCTATACTCCAGCCTTTTATCACTTCTATGTTTAAAATTTTCCTCCTTTTTTGCTCACTATTTTTTACAGAGTCCTCACTTCTCTGAATTTTTATCCTGTCCTGTACCACTTCTGCTATCTTTACTTGCCCCAATACTTTCTTCTTTGCCTTCTTTTTTTTTATTTCTTCATCTGTATTCATGACATCCTCTTTTCTTTCTGTACCATTTTCGTTCACATAATGTTGTACTAAAATACCCTCTTCCACACACTTCATATACATTCATTTACACTTTTTCATTGATTGCCATATTTTTCATTTTGTCCAGATATACTTTTGTTGCAGTCCTGAATTAAATGAGACATATCTCCACATAAAGCATGCCTTTGGTTAGCCCCAGTGATTTACATTTAATTTCTCTTCATTTACTATAAAAGCATTTGACAAAAGTTATAGATATTTTATTTTCTATGACATTCAAATCAACTCACTTTCTATGCCTTGGTGCATATTTTCTTATCTTCATACACTTTCTTAATTTTGTACATTCTCTGATATTACTAAAAAAAGCATTTTCATTCTGTTCATTAACTTTGAAAGCTCAACACTCAACAGTCAATTTTCTGTTCATTTGCATATTTAAATTTTGAAAGATATAATCACAGCAAGGACCAACAAGACATTTATTTTCTGTCTTTTCTGTTCACATTCATTAATACATTTCTCAGCTAACTAAAACATCTTAAAAAGTAGTTCACAGAACCTTTCAGCTGCCAAGTGTATTAATGCTTTTACATCTTCCATAAATCCTAAGGTCAAAACAATCTTGTCTAAAATGTTGTGCTTGTGTATAACCTCACTTTTTTTACTTTTTAGACTTACCACTAGTCTTCTCCTGAGGAGTTCTCCTTCAACTCAGTTGTCTGTCTGAATAAACTGGGAACTGCCTCAAAATAAAGGAGTATATAATGCCACAGCCATTTCTTCCTGCCTTTTTGCATATTCAACAATCTTTTGAACATTTTTAATGACACTAATCCCTACACGCTCTAGCTTGCAGCCTTCTCAGAGTACATTGTTCTTAAAAGCAGCTAATCAACTACCTGGACATACGTCCCCTTGAATCAACCACTTCTCTCACACCTGCATCACATCTGATTCACCATTACAACCCTCATCTCTGACAGTAGTTCATGATCTCTCACCCTCTGATTTCTCGTGAGGAGAACCGAAGTGAGTTACTGCACTGCCTCATTCTTCCTAAAGTAAGTAGGCTGGCAGCAGAATGGGACATAGCAAACAGTGAATACATGCTACTTATGTGGTGAGCTATCACAAAGACTAAGTAGGGAAAGCTCACACATATCGCTGAATTAGAGAGCTCACACATATCGCTGAATTAGAGAGCTCACACATATCGCTGAATTAGAGAGCTCACACATATCGCTGAATTAGAGAGAATGAACTGATCATGGGATTCAGTTTTAGAGACCACTTATGAATGCTAAAGAACACACACACACACACACACACACACACACACACACACACACACACACACACACACACACACACGCACACACATTCCCAACCTATAATTCCTAACCGTGTATTTAAAAAAGTAACTGTCATAGTGGTATAATGACAATGCAATTCACTGCATGCTTCTGCATCTAGCATAGCTTGTACAAACCCATATGAAACAAGGGCAAGCTATAAATACAGACAGTTCACTTAGTGGGATAGAATGGCAATAAACACAATAATTTGCAGCTCAGGTTCTCACGTACAGAATGACTGAAGTATGACTCCTGGGGTGTAAATAGATGGTGACTGTGTTTGTCTTGTAAAGAATTGGATAACTTTGTGATGTGATTCACTACTAGAAAGTAGATGGAGTGAATGACCCGTTCCCATACGCTCAAGCCTTATCAGCTATTGGATAAGAACATGCCTCCCTTACATTTTGATATAGTAAACAACTGCTGTTATATGATTGGAAGGTAGACACACCCTGAAGAAGGAAGAACTGAAAGATAATGAGAGTAAGACTAGCCTTATCTCTACAAAACTATGTGCACGGTGCAATCAGAAAATGCACAGACAACCTAAACCATCTGCTCATTGTATTGCTTTCCACAGGGCAGATTGATAAGTGCTGTCTGAAGTTCTAGGTATATGCACCTGAAAGAGTATGTCCATTATATGATTGGTGGCCTCCATCCACCACATACGGTACTGTTTATCAGATTTGAATATTTAAATGTATTGTGACACAGGGTTTAATATCACAGTCCACTGGACACTGACTGCTCAATGAGTCTGGCATGGTGCACCACTGAAACTGATGCCACCATTAGCTCTGGGGTTTTCAATTGCAAGTAGGCTGAGATATTGGTATAATTTGGTATCATACAGACTTTGGGCTGAAGATATAGTGCCTGATTCTTAGGATGGTGTGTGCCTAGCAATGGGCAGTGTCCAGACATCAGCCCAAAATGTAAGCTAGGGTGGGGTCAGCTACAACATCAGGAGGTTCCTTGTAATCCATAGAGAATAAAACATTTTGACTGTAACTTCCCATGTAGCAGTTAAAACAGAAGAGACGGAGCAGCTAGGAGCCAAATATCTAGGCATGGGAAGCTCCTGACTCCCTGCAGCCTCTAGTAAGAAGTTGCTACGGACATATATTTGTTAAACACACTGGAGGCTGAAATGAAACTGAATGAAGCAGCCTAGAATAGTAATGGCCAACTCTAACCCAAAGGTGTAAGTACTTCATTGCATACTTTGTGATTCTGAAGGAGGGGTAGATATCTTTGAAGTCTAAATAGCACATTCAGTCTTCTTCTGATTGACGTGGAAGGGGCAAATGGTTTCCTTGAGCAATAAAGGTAAAGGTATTTAGATCCAAAACTGGCCTGAAGCTTTCTGTCTTTTTTTTGGGGGGGGGGGGGCACCAAAAAAAAAAAAACTAAAATAAAATCTTAAACCTTTCTGGTCTGGTCATACATTTTAAATGGCTCATCTTATGATGAATCTGTACACCTCCTTCCTGACAGAGATTTTTTTGATGGGGTGTGGCATCAGCCAAGATAAACGATGGCTGGGTAGGTTGTGTATGGAAAGAGGTCTTCTGTCCCCTTAATATCAATATCCTTATCCATCTGTTTGCTTTGATTGATCTCCCTGCAGATAGATAGAGGAACAAATGGCCTCCAGAGTGGGACAGTTGTTTAGAACCTTGGGACTGTGGCTGAAACACAACCTCTTGAGGTTTGCCAAGAACTTTTGCATTTGGACATATACCCATGCTGGAAATTGCCCTGGTTGCTAAGTTTCATCTCAGTAGCCTGTCAATATGGATTTTGTCATGTGTCACATCTGATCCATATCTGGCATTGCCTCCTCTGTATCTTGAAAAAGGTGCATTAAGGCAAATATTGTATGCCCTTAGTTGTGAAGTTCTTATCTTTCTTTTCAATATTTTCAAAGTGTGCCTTCATCTCTTGACCAATAATGTATGAATTTGAAAAGTGTGAGTCAGTAAATGCCACCTTGGTATCTTCAGCCATGTCCATCAAGCAGATCCAATCATGTCAGAGCATGGCAATAACAGATTCCACAGTTTTGCTTGTCTAAGTGGCATTACAGACAATGATCATCATAAGGATGGTCATGTTAGAGTCAGCTACAGGCTGGGACTGCAATTTATCTTTTATGGGACCATTGTGGTAATTCCTCAATCATATGGTGCATATCAGCACAGATGTAATCCTTGAAGTCCCCCATATGGGTAACAATTTAGCATCCATATAGCAAAGTTGGAAAACGTGTACACATATTTTCCTAGCCTGCCATTGCTTTAGATTCCTTCTTCAAGGGAATGAAACTTGGATACTGGAGAGTCACAGCCCTTTAGAAGAGCTTTGCATCCCAGAGTATCTGACATGGGAGTCTTAGTCCATTCTTTTGGGGGCTGGTGGATGTGATTGCCTTTTTAGAAACTGAGGTCACCATATCTAGGGTTTCATAAGCCACTTTATCGGTATCCCTGAAGATGTCAGCAGAAAGAGGTACCATCCAGAAGGACTGTTAAAATGTCTTACAGGCCTTCTGTATCAATTCCTGTTGGGAAGATAACATGTCAGTGGGACATCCGGCATTGCTGCATAAGTTTTGGATAGATCCTGAACTTGGGGTCATCTGGGTGATTGGGTGGAGCTGACACCGTCTCTGCCATTCACATTTTCAGAAGGAGAGTTCAGTATAGAGTCTGCGTGTTCAGACTTACACATAGCCTTTCTGGGCCTTTTTTGGATTTGGGGAATCTTAAGAAAAGGAAGAGGAAGACAGAGACCCTTTTTGAAGATGCTCTTGTGGATAGGGAGTTTTGCTATGTGCCACGTTTGAATCACATCTAGTATTGTCCCCACTAAATCTTTAAATAAGTGTATGGTGGCAGCTGAATTTTATGCCATCAGCTATGGTGGTGTTGCCTTCCTGTTCAGTGTTTTCAGTGTGCGCCTTCTACCCTTGACCAACAATGTATGATCTTGGAAAGTGCTAGTCCTTAAAGCCACTTTGCTGTCTTCAGCAATATCCATCAAACAGATCCATGCATGCCAAAGAATGGTAATTCCAGATACCACAGTATGGCTATCCATTTTGTTGTATTACAGATAATGAGCATTGTAATGTTTGGTTGTATTAGAGTCAATGAAGTGGGATTGCAGTTTATATTTTATTTGATGGTCCCCTCAATCATGCTTATTTATTTAATTTATTACTATTTGCTAACTGGGATGATGGCCTGGTCTATTGTCCCTTTTCAGACATGATCCATGCTCCAGTGAGAAAGAATATAGTATAAGAACATACATAAGCTCAGTATGGAGTCTGTGCACCCAGATTACATGGCACCTTTCTGGGTCTTTTTTGAAGAGGGAGAAACTGAAGAAGTGGAAGACAGACCCTTTTAAAGATGACCTTGTAGTAGGCTGAAGAAGAACTGTAGTTTCCTGTCCTGCTATGGAGTAATGGTTTTGTAGGCCATGGGCTCAGCAGCAGGCTGCTCTGGTAATGGTGGGTTTCACCACTGGGGCTGGAACATACACCCTTCAGCTGGAACCACTGCAGTGCTGCTGCCTAGTTCAAAGTCAACAGCAGTATCAACAGCTGAACAACATGTTACTCCACAGATGAACAACATAGTGCCAAATAACCTAGGATGGTGTAGGCCATGCCTGACATTTGAGTTGGAAAGACTGAACTCAACAATGGCACTGATACCTAGCACCTGCTATTGGTATGAAGTGCACCATATGTGCTGGAAACAATGGTATAAAGAGTATTAATATTGATGAGATCCCCCAACACCAGGAGCACTACACTGAATCATACAGTGTCAAGACTGGCATCAAAGTACTCAGCACCAATATAGGCCCTACCATCATGGCTGAAACTGCCAGGGAAGGTACTGGCATTCTCAGAATTAGTAGCAAATAAATACATTGTAGTACTAGGGAAGAAGGCTGGGGAGACCTGGACTGTGGTGAAAATACTGCTATTAATTATCTGAGTCCACCAAAATTAGGAAGAGATTGGACACCACAAAACTATGAGCCCTAAACATCACCTTAGCCAGCCTGTCATAATTTATGGAAGGTGGTCAGGACAGAGGGAAATTCTGTGTGTGAACTAGCCTTGAGATGCTTGGGCATGCAAAACACACCTGTTTGATTGCTGCGCCACCACAGGTGTAAACTTAACAGTTTTAGATCAGATATAAGTTAATTTGACAGCTATCTTTTAAACATGGTTCGTCTAGTTTGGTTGTGGCAGATGGAAAGACCAGACCAACAGAAGAGAAAGGAAACACCCTCTATGTTCTAGGACAGGAAGGCAAACCTAGTTTAGTAGATTACCTACGGAATGAAGTAGCTGAGAAACTTGACTAGTCACCTGAATCCTTTAGTGTCAAAGATTGTTCAGTAAGATAAGTTTTCAGCTGATGATTTCCATTTTTAAGTTGTTTTAGTGAATTTTTGACAAATTGGGCAAATGGCATGATGTTTTATACTTCCCACTCTACTTGTCTTCCTGTAATTGTTAAACATGTTTCCCTAACACTAGTCAGATGAGGTATCTCCGCCTCACACTAGATACCTCAGTCAGTTTTAAATGACACACACACAATATAATTTCTAATGCCCTTTCCCACATCAAACTTTGCTATTGTATCTCTCATCTATTTTCTCCCTGCATATAAAGCTATATATACTTGAATATGGTCTGTTCCTGTTATGCTTACACTCCACTCAAAACATATGTAAATAACAAGTCACAAAAACAAAATAATATGCTTTGTTTTACTAGCTGATATCAGTATACATCACTAAAATCTTCTAAAAAACTTCATCTGGCTACCCATAACACAAAGATATGCCATGCTTCATGATATCATATTATTCAAAATTCTTTACCATGTTTACTGTCCCCTGCTAGAAAAATCCTACTGACTAGGGAACAAATACACACATTAGGAAACAGCCAGTCTGATTTTCCTGCTGTAACTCATCTTAAATTTAAAACAACAATAGGAGAAAGAACCTTCTTGAGAATAGGCCCTGCCATATGGAAGCATTTACCCAATGACACCACAACCAACAAAACATTGGAATTACTCAAAACAGCCTTGAATGAACACTTGCATAAGGAAACCAAATCCACCTGCTTTCAGGATGCTGGCTAAGTTCCGTGTCCCTCCTTCTTTCCAGTTTCATTCATGTAATGAATAAAATTATGCCACCATTATTTTTAACTTAACCACTCATCTGTTTCTACACCAACCACACTACATGTAGGTAACACTTAAATTATCATAGGGTTTAAATTGTTGTGAAATCATTTTAAGTTATGCTTTGATTTGGATGTGTGCATTTTGTTATACATATGTATATTAGCACAGTTATTTTTTCCTAAGGTTATGTTGTGTTTTCTTACTTTGCATGTTATTGTTATCTCCTAACTGGGTCATAACTGAAAAGCATCAGTAGATGAGCTCACTCACCCTGTCAACAAAATTCAAACAAATAAATCAATAAGTAAAATAAATAACTGGGTACTATGTAATTGTCAGCAGCCCCTGGCAATGGTGATTCTTTGTGTGCTTGTCTTGAGGAAGAAATTTCCTCCATAAGCATTCAGGAAGAATGAACATTCAGTTAAATCAATGAAACACAGCTTAGGTTCAAACAAAAGAAAGACGTTTTTCTGAAAACATTGTCTAAAAAGAGATACAATACATAAAAGTTATATAAGAGCAAGATAAGATGGAGAGAGAGAGAGAGAGAGAGAGAGAGAGAGATACTGAACCTTTTAATAATTGAAACAGTTTTAAAAAATCTGGTCCTTTATTCACACACTGCTCAGTCCTGACTCAATCCCTCTCACACTTGCTCCCCCCCAAAATAGCAACTACATTAAATAAATACTTTAATATAGAGAGCATTGCTGCCCTCAACAAAAGCACATCTCCCTCCCCTACACAAACCCATAACATATTACCAACTGCCCCTCTTCTGACACATTAACCTCTGAAAAATATGAATCCAAATAATTCTTAGCCACAAATGCTAACAATTTTGCCTTAAAACCTGTAGCAATATGTACTAAAAAAACTGTTACTTAAAGTTAAACTTTTCTCCACAGCTGTCGATAGCCTCTCATCTGAATACCAAAAGTTGGCAGCAGAAGCCATATGTTACTCAGTAGCTATCTCAATCAGCAGATCCATACAGGAATCTTATGTCCCATCTATTTGGAAATTATTATATTCCATCCAACTCCCCAAGGGAGGAAATTCTACAGAAGTCCCTAACTTTTATCCCATTGCAATTCTCTCCTCTCTCTCAAAATTCCTAGAAAAATATATCCACGCTCAACTTCACCATTCTGCTCAAAACAGCTGTTAGCCAGTACTTAACATGTACTCCGCTCTGGCCATAATACAACTATTGCACTATTGTCCTTTTTAGATAATATAAACAAGAAAAGGGACTCTAGCAAACTTATCTCTTCCATATTTCTGGATCTGTCCAAAGCCATTCATACCCTCTCACAAAACAAACTCCATCAACTGCACCATTTTAGCCCACCCCCTTCAGTGGATTAAAAGTTACCTATCTGATAGACAGCAAACATTTAGATGGCAACATACATTCTGTCCTTAACTCCACTGCTTGGGGTGGCAATTGATGACAACTTCAGATATGAACTTCACATTCAAAGTAATATAAAAAAACACTCATCAGAAACTGACTGCGTTGGTGGTGCTGTGGTAGCGTTGTCGCCTCACAGTAAGACATTGTCCTGTTCGATTCTCAGCTAAAGCATCTTCTGCGTGCAGACATGCATGAATGGGCATACCTTCATTGAAGGTTGTGTGTCAGGGCTGGCAATTCGGCATGTAAAAATCTACTGCCAATCATTAGCGGACCGGGGTTCCGCTGTGGCGAACCCTAACCGGGAAAAGCTGAAAGACCCAACAACAACTCATCAGAAACTGAGCATGCTTTATAGATTTAAAAACTCTACTAAAACCACCTTAGTAACCGCTTTTCTCCTTCCTTCACTCTTATATGGTGCCCCTATCTTTACCAACTTGCAGGTATCTGTTAAAACTAAACACGAAATATGCTACAACAAAGTTGCTAAATTTGCTGCCAATAAACAATACTATACACATCAAAGCAAGGCCCTTCAAAGTTTGAACTGGCTTGAACTTCCCCACTACCTGGACTTCGCACAACTAGATATTGCCCCCAACATCATTTATAAACACCACCTCTGTCCTGCACTAAGCTCTGTTCTTCATTCCTATCACCCAAACAGACCCCTTTGTTTTGATGATAAACAAGTTCACACAATGTATAAACTCCAAAAAACAATTGGAAGTAGCCTTTACTGCTTCTCTGTTGCCAAAAATGGAATTCTATTCCACAGGCTATTAGAACTGTAACCTCCCATCCTTCAAGTATCTTCTCAATCTCCTCTCCGGTCCAGCTGGTGAATCTGGGAATCTTGAGGCAATGTTACAACTGCCTCATGTACACAGACAACCTTCTCCTCCTCCCAACAAATTCCAACACATGTGAGAGATGCAACCATATAGCCAAACTGGAGGCTAAGCTCTCTCAACTCAGTACTGGCATAACCAGTCAGGAGGAGAAGGAAGCCACACTCACTACAATTCCAGTCTCACATAGACCTACCACGACAGCAAACCAAACACATAATCACACAAAAACATACTCAGAGGCTCTAAATAAAGATCTGCCGAAGCAGCAGAGACCTCCAAAGCAGACACCCAAGCAGCCGCTACCCCAAAACAAAACACGTGCAACACATATCTCACAAAGCCAGTGTGCCAAACAGTCACAGCCCTTAAGACTAAACAACACACCTGATACACTTGTAATAGGTGATTCTATCATCAGGCACACTGACGTCCCGCTCACCAGGCTGAACAAGGAGAGGGTCACGGTGAGCAGCCTGTCGGGCGCTAGGATCCGCCACATAACACAAGCACTCAGGTCACTCCAAGGCAAGTACAAATATGACTCAGTCATTGTCCATGCTGGTGTGAATGACCTGAGACGTACCTCCCTGGACTACATGAAAAGAGACATAAAGGAGCTTTCTGAGCATGTAGCCCAGGCCGGTATGACCCTGACCTTGAGTAGCATCTTACCCTCACCAAGAATGATGCCACAATATGAAGACAAGATGATCAATTTCAACAATTGGCTTAAGTACTGGTGTCATTCAAAGGGGATCCAATGCCTGTCAGCTTGGGATGATATGCTCGACAAGCCATGATGCTTCGCTAGGGAAGGCTTGCACCTGTCACCCCTGGGCTTTCGGATATTGGCAAAGGCTCTTGCTACCCCCATAGTGCCTTTTAGGCAAGGCTCAAAAGAAAAACCCACCTCCATAGGTATCACAAGGGATAAGAAACTAAGAGTAATGCTACTCAACGCCAGAAGTCTAAACCTCAAGATGCACACACTTAAAACTCTCCTTAGCATGGAGAACATCGATATCTGCGCAGTAACAGAAACCTGGTTCAAGGCTCCCAAGAGCACCCCAGCACTACCAGGTTATACCTCATACCATGCTTTTCGGCCCCAAAACTTGGACCGAACCACAAAAGGAGGGGGAGTATCGATATTCATCAAAGATACCCACACCTCCAGGTTGGTGGCAAAGCACGAAGCATCAGAGACTATCCATGTGCAACTAACAGTGGGTAAAACTGCCTTCCAGTTTATAGCCTGCTACAGACCACCCTCCCAAACCCAGGAACCCCACTCGGCCTTCCTGAGAACACTGGAAAATATGAAGGTCTCTCCAAACACCATTATATTGGGCGACTTCAACTACCCAAACATAGACTGGGAGCATTACTCTAGCTCCAACACCCTAGCCCAAAGGTTCCTAGAATTTATAAACTCAAATGCTATGGAAAAACTTGTTACCACTCCTACAAGAGGGGAAAACATACTGGACCTGATCATCACCAACATGGGGACTCTATGCTCCAGACAAGAAGTGTATCCCTCACTGGTAAGATCAGACCATAAACTAATCTCACTGGATATTCACATCCCGACCCCACCCCCTGCCCAGAAAACCACAGTGAAAAACTTCTCTAAAGCAAATTTCACACTCCTCAAAACTGAGGTGGAATCCTTCAAAGCCCCCAGGCCTGTGGAAAATACAGCCCAGACCACAGAATCCTTTATAAACACATTCTATGAACACCTTCAGGAATGCATGGATCATGCGATCCCAAATACAACCAAGACCCAATCCTCCAAAGGCAGACGTCCTGTCTGGTGGACCCCAGCCATAAACAAACTATACAATAGAAGGAGGAAGCTACTAAATGATAGAGCAAAATCCCAAAAAGGGAAGGCATCACTGATCAGTATTAGCAAAAAACTACGGGCACACATAAAATTGTCTAAGGCCAGTTTCGAGAAAAAAATTGCACAGGACACTAAGGATAATCACAAGGCTTTCTTTAGTTATGTTAGGAACCTGGGTGGTAATTCCCAGATATGCTCAGAATTAGTCCAAAATGACAAAAAATACACTGAACCCACAGACATTGCCAACATCCTAGCTGACAGGTTCAGCGCAAACTTCTCCCCTCCCACCAAAAGGGCAAATATCTATCCCAGCAGAGTGCTGCCCCCTGACATCTCAGATGCTCAGGTAAGATCCGCCCTCTCCAAAGCAAAAAACACAGCATCAATGGGACCAGATGGTGTCCCGGGCTGCATCCTACATGAACTCCAAGAAGAGCTAAACCCAAACATAAAACTACTGTTCAATCTCAGCCTTACTACAGGATATGTGCCCAAAGAGTGGCGTACAGCAACAGTGGTCCCTCTCCATAAAGGTGGTGCCTCAACAGATCCTGGAAACTATCGCCCCATAAGCCTGACTAGCTTGGTCTGCAAAGCTATGGAAAGGATCATCATGAACCTCATAAATAAAGATATTGGGGACCTACAAACACTGGATCCTACCCAGTTCGGCTTTGTTAAGGGCAGATCCTGCCTCTAAAACCTGGTTGATTTCTTTGAAACAGTCACCAAGGCCATTGACGAGGGGAAGGTGGTCCACACAGCCTACCTGGACCTCACAAAAGCCTTCGATACAATACCCCACTCGGGCATTATAGATAAGCTCACCAGCTTAAATATAAACCTCTATATCACTAGATGGATTGCAAACTGGCTCAAGGACAGAACCCACATGGTTAGAATTGCTGGAGCCATGTCAGACTCCAAACCAGTTACAAGTGGTGTTCCACAAGGCTCAGTCCTGGGACCTCTCTTGTTTGGTATATATTTCTCGGAGGTATAGGCCAACATGGAAGGACTGTGGCTGACCAAGTTCGCAGATGACTGCAAACTGAGCACCATAATCGACTCTCCAGCTGACACAAGCATCCTCCAAAAGGGCCTCATAGAAACAGACAACTGGTGCCAGAGCCATGACCTCAAGCTAAATGCCAAAAAGTGTATAGTCATCCCCTTTGGCAAAAACAAAGTGCCCACAAATTACCACATAGGTAGTAATCCATTAAGTACAGAAGAAGTAATTAGGGACCTGGGGACCCAAGTTGATAGCAATCTCTCATTTGACAACCACGTGGCCAAAGTGGTTAGAAAAACATTTTATATAGCCCACCTAATCATGAAGGGATTCACATCTAGATCAGGGGAGGTCATCGTGCCTCTTTACTCATCCTTCATCAGGCCCATAATTGAGTACAATGCCCCTTTTGGGATGTACCTTACCAGACACCTGTAGCAACTGGAAAGACCCCAAAAGTACCTCACCAAGAGGATCAAAGGGCTCAAACAGATGCCATATGCTGCCCGGTTAAAGAAACTCCAGCTCTACTCAGTGGCATACAGCCTGTTCAGAGCTGATCTGTGCCTGACCTATAAAGCCATGTCCAACCCGGAATTAATGGACATGCTGCACCTCAGAAAATCCAAATCCCATCGAGCTATGCGCTCGAGAGACTTGAACCTCAGTACTGAAATAAATAGGACATGCTGGAGGGACAGATTCATAACCCAGAGGCTCCCTTCACTCTGGAATAAAATCCCAGTCCAGGTTAGGCAGAGTCCCTCACTGACTCTCTTCAAGAGGAATCTTGATGAGTGGATGGGAGATCGTAGGTTTACCCCGGGTATCACTTCTGTGTCACTGTTAGACAGAGGCACAGTATACTAACCTCGAAAAAGGGCATAGCAAAATATATTTAAAATGGGTGGCGAAAGCCAAATACATTCTGGCTAGGCTTATAAATGCCCTAGGGCAGATAGCCTAGTATGAACCTATGAACCTATGAACCTATGAAAGACCACCTATCAAACCTCATGGCTCTGCTCATGCTGTATCCCTAGTTGAATATCAATCTTCTCTACTTTTCCACAACCTTATCTGTACAGTTTCTTAACCCATCGCCACTTCCTCATCTTCACCTGGTCATCCTACCCTCTCTACCACTTTACATAACATCTTCCTGTTACCTCCTCCCCATTTATACCAATCTATCCTAATTTCTCTCCCCATTTATTAGGCTAAACACATTACATTTACTTATTACTACTGTGAATTTCCAAAAGGATGCTGTCTAGAATTGTATACAGTGTTTTAATTTGGTTTTTCTCATTGTTCTGTTTGTAACATATTTTTGTTATATCTCTATGTCTTATAATATAATTGAATATTTTTGAAACGTATAATTTTCAACTGTTTTTTATGTAATGGCTTTGAAAAAAATTTTCTCTGATAAACGGAACTTTTCTCCCCAGTGTTCATTGAAAACGGGCTCTTGTGACCAAGTCAGTCTTTCTCAGTGAACAAATGTCAATAAATAAATTAATATCGAAACCCATCTTGGGGAAATGTCTGTGATACTTGCAGTGAGGGCTGTCATCGAGTAAGCCATGTCTCTTCAGTGCTCTCTGGTTTCCTGGCTTTGCCCTTTATAAACTTTAAATTCAAACAGGTGGTTTTACTCACTGGAATGTTTTTTCACCATTACATGTTCATTTTGTTGACTGACCAGAGGAAGAATTCCAAAGAAAAGTATTACCATGCTGCCTGCTTACCCACCATGAAATTGCCATCTGAATACAATGACCCTAAAACGTTAAGAATGTTACTATATTCCCTCTGCTTGTTGATACTGAGGGAGTGAATACAAACTTTGAACAGCTAATGGTTGAAATCCATAAAATTAACCTTGAACAGCTAATGGTTGAAATCCATAAAATGAACAATTTGCTGTTAGAGTACATGGCTCAAAATGATTCCAGTGTCAAAGATGTTGAGGGAGATGTCACTGATCATTCAGACCAGTAGCTGAGATTAACACTGATGCATTGGATATGAAGAAAAAGCTTGAATCCACAGAGACTAGATCAGAATATGCAGATGCTAAATTAGTTAGTATAGAGAATCATAATAGGAGAAGGAATATTAGATTTAATGAGATCCCATAAACTGGGGACTGCCAAACTTTTATGTGACAGAGAGTAATGGACTGGACTGGGACACCTGTGCCCAAGCTTCAGATCAAATCTGCCCACTTTATGTTTTTCTTGCTCCCATGCAGATGAAGATGCCAAGGGCACTACTGGTGAGATTTACAAATGAGAAGATATTTCTGAATTCTGGTCACCAGGCAGCTCCTTTCTTTCAAAGGAGTGAGGGTCTTTGCTGATAATGATTTTGCTCCTTAAACATACTGATGAAGGACACTAGTTTGGATACAAATCTGTAGACTGAATAAATGGAAATTTAGGCTACTTTATGCTGATAAATTAAAGGTTTAACTTCCTGGAGGCCCTCCAGAAAGTTAAAGGTTTATCTTCCTGGAGGGCCTCATACTTCTTACTCTTTTGATGATGCCAGACTTAAGCTGCTACAGTCTTCAGATGCAGAAGCAGTTAGCATGTCAGATCCACCATAGGCTACTTCTTCTAATACAATAGAGGGACACGTAAAAGCACAGGCAATAACATGTCTCTTAACATGATGGATAACCTCAGTTTCAGGTTAATTAGGGCCTGTGTTAGCAGCTGTCTGTTTGGCACAAGGGTTCCTATTAGCGGGGTTAAACTTCATTATTTGAAAATGTACATAGTTATGCATGTTTATAGCAAGTTAACAGGTTATGGGAGCGTTTTGGGGGTATGTTTGTTTTTCATGTGAGAGTTTTTATTAAAACAAAAAGTGTTGAAAAATGTGACATAGATTGCAAGCTTGAAGATAAGAAAAAACTGTATAAAGGATTAGCCAAACAAACATTAATAGGTGCATATGTCACAAAAGCTGGAAATAAACATTAAAAAATCTGCCCTATATAATAGGTGGGAATAATGACTTCCTACAATAATGATGAATCTTTCCATATTATCTGAGAATGTGAATGGTGACACAGGTATAGACAAAAAGGAAAAAAACTCACTGTTGCAAATCAAATTCCCGTCCCCACCTATAAATAACATTCACTGTTGAAAGCTTTCAACAGTGAATATTATTTATAGGTGGGGACTGGAATTTGATTTGCAACAGTGAGGTTTTATCTGAGGGCCTAGAAGAAAAAATATAACAAAACAGGGTAGAATTCTAATAAAATTTATGAAAATAATTTGTATGAAAGATGTGAATTCAGTAATAGGAACTCAGAGAGAATTTACATAGTATTCTCCTTGGTACAATAACTGGGCTAGACTTGACAGAAATTATATTTCATAGGAATGTGCATTTAATTGAAAATATTGATACACATCCGATAACTATTTCAGATCATGCACTGATAAAAATGAAGGGTAATGAAAGAAAAATGAGACAATGATGCTTCCACACTTAACCATTATAAAGAGAGGAATTTAAGGAGTGGATAGTGGAAATTATCTGGGGTCATTAGGGAAGATAGAATGTACTTCAAAAGTTATAGCTATTGAGTGAGATAACATGAAAGTGGAGTTTAAAAATGGGATAGAAATAAAGAAAAAAGAGATCTGGTAAAGAAGTAATAAGAATTATTTAGAAGGGCTGAGTATTACAAAAAAAAAGGAAAATCTCACAGAACAAGAAGTACAATTGCAGAGTGCTAAGGGCAAAACAAGGGAGTACTTGGATAACATGCATATGTTTAGAAAGACTGCTGTTAAACAACTTTTTTGGTAATAAACTTTTGGAGCAATGTCTTAGACAACAGGGAGTAGAAAGGGTTGGTGTCAAACTTTGGGAGCCTATAACAAGAAAAATAATGAGAAATCCTGTAGAGGTATTAGAGCTATTCCAGATATTTTATGAAAATTTGTATGGGGCAATCAAGAAAAAGTGCAAACTGAAATATTTATGGGACACCTTAAATGTACCAAGGGTGGAGGTAACAGTTAAAATAGGAGGAGATGAGATAAAAAATGGTGATGAGTAACTAATTTGTTGGAAAGTCTCCAGGAATAGATGGTATTCTAGTGGAAGTCTAGAAGCTAGAAGGGAAGAAAGTGATAATGATCTGGAAGGTTTTGTTTAACAGTATTTTAAAAGGGTGGGAAGGCACCAACAGCCTGGGGAAAAAAACTGTGGTGGCTGTAATACCTAAAAATGGTAAAGACTTAACTGACCTAGCTTCAATATAGGCCTATTTCAATTTTAAAACATGATTATAAAGGTGTCCATGTCTATAATGACTAAAAGAATGGCAAGGGTGATGCAAAAATTGATATGTATGGACCAAAGTAGTTTTGTGCAGGGGAGAATAACATTTGATAACTTTAATAGAACAATGGTGATCCAGAAGGAAGAAGAATGCAAGAAAAGACCTCTGCTACTGGTGGGTATGGATGCAAAGAAAGCATTTTGACAGAGTAAGCGGGGATTTTATGAGTAGGATAATGGAAGTATTTGCATTTCCTTGCAATAATAAGATTAATTAGAAGAATATATGAGGGATGAGAGGAAAAAATCAAAGTGGGAGGGTTCCTCTCTGATAAGTTGTATCTGAAAAGAGGAACTATGTGGGAGTGTCATACTTACCATTTGTTATTTGTTTTATATTTAGAACCATTGGCAAAAAATAAGGGGCTCAGAAATTCAAAAATATAATTGTTATGGTGGGTCAAGAAGCGTTAGCTTTATTTGCAGATGATATTATTTCATACCTGAATGAGCCAGAAAAGGACATCTCAGTGTTGTGAAATATTCTGAGACAGTTCCTGTTTATTTTTGAGATATAAAATTAATTAAGATAAAACAATGGCTATAGCTATAAACAGTTCCTATTTATTTTTGGGATATAAAATTAATTAAGATAAAACAATAGCTATAGCTATAAACTACACACCCACATACAAATTGGTTAAGCAACACCCATATATATGGTGACATGATAAATGAAGTATTTAGGAGTATGGATTAAAAAGGATTCAGTTATGGCAGCTAAGGATATGTGGGGAGAAGCTAAACAAAAGATAATACAAACACTGAGAAAACTGTAATCTCTTGTTTATGGATATGGATAGCAAAATACAAGCAAAAAGTTTTTAGTCTGCTTAGTTTTATACATAGGTCAGACATATTTTTATCAACCAGAGGAGAAGTTGTGGATGGTAATTAACAAAGAGTTGAAGGATTTTATTTGGGAGGGGAATAAGGCAAGAGTCAAGTGAGGTAAGTCTATCCTCCCAATAGAACAAGGAAGATTAGGATTACCTGGTCTGAAGGAATATTTTTGAGCTACACAGTTAAGGCTCTTAAACATAACAAAAACAGAAGCTTTAATTCCAAGTGGAAAAGGATGATGTTGAAGCAGGGATAATTCAAGAAATAAAGAAATAATGGGATTTAGATGCAGATCCTTAAGGAGAATAATAACAGTCATAGAATATTATATTCGTAAACTAACAGAATGTATAATAACAACTAAGCCAACACGGGAGCGTAGAAAGCAGACTCTGCTAGTGGGGATGACTGAAACTAGGACTACAGGAGCTGGAATTTATTGGAGAAAAATGGGGAAGGAACTAAGGTATTGGGAACCAAGAAGACATTTGGATTGAATGCTAATGACTGCCTTCCCTATCAGGGATTAATATCAGATTATCAACAAAGATAAAGGGACAGGAGAATCGTAAGTGAAAGACTTGCACTGGCTGAGTTTTTAACTGAATTCAGAACAGAAGCTGCTGTTAAAATGGATTATTACTAGGGCATATAAAATATTGTACGATAACTATCAGAATCAATTAAAAGATTTCAGTAAAGATTGGGAAGAGAGATTTGATATGTGATTCACAGAAAAACATGGGAGGACATATGTATGACTCCAAAATATGTAACAAAATTGAGAAGATTTAGGTTTTTTGCTTGTAAGTGTTTGCATAGATAGTTTTATACCCCAAGCAGACTCCAAAGAAATTTTCTTCAGGTAGGGTTACCACCTGTCCTACTTTGCGAGGGACAGTCCCTCTTTGGGCAATTGTGTCCTGACAAAAAATATTGAAAATGGCAAATGTCCTGAGATTGTAGGACATAATTATGTCCTATATTTTATGTAATAGTTGCATAAAACAGTTATTCTGTATCTAAAATTCCTAAATGTTATAAGAAAAAGAATAAGCAACTAAAATGATACAAGAATAAGCTATTATTTAGGCAAAAAAAGTTAATTCATCCTTCTTCCTTATCCTGGTTTACATCTTACCTAGAAAACCGTCAGCAGGCAGTACTTTGGAAAAACTCATTATCTAACCTCCTTCCTGTCGCTATAGGTGTGCCTCAGGGGTCTATCCTTGGCCCACTCCTATTTTCTATATTTATTAACGACCTCCAGTCAGCTATTCCAAACACTACTTGCATACAATATGCAGATGATTCCACTATAATCTGCACTGCTTCCTCTCAGACTGAACTCCTGTCACTTACCCAAGAAGCTTTTTCCACTGTTGAACACTGGTTCTCTGACCGTTGCCTACTCCTCAACCCCAAGAAAACAAAGTTGCTATTGTTCTCACCTACCCACAAATCAAGCTCTCTTAATTTCTCTATTACTTCCTCTGATAACACTCTGATTTCTCCTGATGCTACTACAAAACTATTAGGAATAACTATTAACAACAATCTCAGTTTTGATTCTCATATTAACAACACAATAAAAGTAATAAACAAAAAGATTGGTTCCCTTTATAGAATCAAACCATTCCTTACACCTGAAGCTCGGACCACCTTAGCTAGTTCTCACCTTATCTCTACCCTTCTATATGCTTCTACTATTTATACCAATCTCTCTAAAAATAACCTCAAGAAACTTGCGACATCTTACCATAATATTGCTCGATTTGCCACAGGATCCCTCTTCAGAACTCATCACTGTCTTAACCTAAAGCAACTAGGCTGGCTTGAACTTCCTAACAGGCTGATTTATCAACAGCTCTTAACTGCTCACAAAATTCTATATCAGCCTTCTAAAACACCAATTCTCTCTAACCTCATTACACCTTATAATAACTTGAAACACCTACGCTCATCAAACAAACTACTGGCTAATATTACCATACCCAATAACTCTGCAGGTGATAGCCTTTTTTCTAACTCTGTTGGAAAAATGTGAAACAAACTGCCATCTGATATCTCATCTTTGTCTAGTCTTCCACTCTTTAAAAAACAGCTGAAAACACATCTCAGTAAACACTGGCTCTGTTCCTGTAACAACCCAGATTAACCTTTCTTTTTCCTTTCCTCCTTAATTCCTCCTCACACAACATCCTATAGACATATGTAAAAAAAAAAAAAAATTATTGTTAGAATCTGTATAGCAAATATCTACTAAACTTTGTTTATGTAATTTCCTGCGATGACTATGCCTGTTTGCATGTATATCACATGTTCTGACTCAATGTGTTATTATTTTTGACCTTGTATTGACTGTTGCTGTGAATTATCTGTAATATCGTTGGAGCTTTTCTCCCCGGGCCTCCACTGAAAATGGACATATATCCAGCTGGACTAGCCCGGTCAACAAATGTAAAATACAAATAAAATAAAAAATAAAATAAGTTCTATCCTTTGTACTGATCGTGGGTATGTGTCGGGCTGTAAAATCTGATGTTTGTCCAGAAAATGTCCCACTTTGGCCATTTGAAAAGGTACTAGCACTTGCTGACTAACCAATAAATCCGAAAAAAGTGCTCAGGCTCGCTGGTAGTAAACGGAGGAATTTATTAACACCAAAATCCACAAAATAAAGTGCTCAAATGGTAGAGCCGTACAAAATGTAACATGAACGCTCTTCTAAATCCACCAAATGCTGCGTTTTCGTCAGTATGACTTCATCAGACACTCTCCCTTCATGATACACTTGTTTAAATACTAAACAATTTAATTAAACACATTTCACTGGTTCTACAAACCATATCAATTAATTCAAACACACCAATCAAGTTCCTACATTCATTAATATTAATTTCCCTCATTAAATATGCTTTATTCCACTAAATAAAAACTCTTTGTATATTTAAAAATCTGTTAAAATATGTATTTAAAATGCAACTTTGAATGTTTATATAAATACTATTAAAACTTTTTACATATAAATATAATTACACATAATAATTAAATATAAACAATGCATATTATAAAATCCTCAAATAGTTGTTTTCATGAATTTTGTGATAGAACATATAAAGTTGATTTCATATTGGTACACTGCCTCCTAGTGCCCAACTTCATGAACAACTCTATAATTTATTAGCCCTCAATTTAAGTAATGGAGTTATAGTTAAATAATCATTAATCCCAGGGCTAGTATTGGAATCCAAGTATACCTGCCACCATAACTCCTTATTTTCTAGGATGTCCTCCCATGGACCACCCTTGTGTCTGGTATTACTTGGTCCAACACAAAAAACTCATACTTTGCATTTGGGCATGTAATACTGTGTTTGTAAAGTGCATTAGTGCTTTTATTCTTCAGAATGTCATAATAATGTTCGTATATTCTACGTTTCAAACATCTCTCAGTTTTACCTACGTAGAATGATTGACATATCTGACAAATTGCTATATACACTATTCCTCTACTTTCACAGTTATAATATGTCCTACTTTTAATCATTTTCTTTCTACTGTCCAAATATATTTCTGCCTTGTTCATGACATATGGGCATTGTTGGCATCTTCCACATTTATATGTCCCACACCTCCTAATATTATTATCCCCCTTCCTTTCTTTTCTTCTTTCTAATATTTTACCAATATTTGGTGGGTTCTTATACACCATCTTGGGTTTCATCTTCGGTATTTCTTCAATATCTGTTAGGGTACTAAATTTATTCCACTCCTTTGTAAAGAAGTCCTTAAATTTCCTATTAAAACTGTTGTATTCTACAACCAGACTTCTTCTATAGTCATCTTGATTTATTTGCTTTGTGTCCGTTACCGGGGTACATCTTACGTCTACATTTTGTTTGTCACCCTTACCTATTATAGGTTCAAACCTGCCCCCTCTACCTTCCTCGACTTCACTTTTTAACTTATTAATAAATTCATCTGGGTATCCCCTCTCTTTAAACATATTATGTAAGATCCTGCATTCTTCCTGGTAATCATTATTGTTTGATGTCATTCGGGAGCCCCTAACAAACTGCCCCTTGACAATATTCCTCTTACTGTTCAGGGGATGTGCACTATCATAATGTAAGAAAGAGTTCACATCGTCACCTTTCTATAAACTCTGCTCTCAAATTTACCAGCCCTTTTATATATTTCTATATCTAAATACTTTAGGGACTCAGTACTGACAGAATATGTGAACTTCAAATATTTAGTTGTTTGGTTAATATAATTCATGAATTCCATAAATTTTTCATCACTTCCTATCCAAAAAATAACAATATCGTCGAGAAATCTGTGATATAAAGTCCAGAATTCTTTATATGCACTTGTTGTAATATATTGCTCTTCCCATTTTGCAAGTACTATATTAGCATACGTGGGGGCACAAGCGGCCCCATGGACACCTTCTTTGCTTATAATATTCACTATTGAACATTATAAAATTGTATTTTAAGATAGTGTCCATCAATATTACGCTTGCTATTTTATCATTCTGGCTTAATGTACCATCCTCGAACACAGATTCCTCGAAGGAATTCATACCCTCCAAATGTGGTATACACCCAAACAAGTCTATTACATCTATAGTGACAAACTTTATATCCTCTCTATACATATCCTGTTTTAATTCCCCCAAAAACTCCCAGGAATCCTTCAAGATTACTTTATTATTAACCCAAATATGTTTAGTCTTGAAGTCTACATATTTAGCTAGGGGTTGTTTTTGAACCTTCAGCCGATACTATTGGCCTCAGTGGTGGATTTCCCATATCCTTGTGAATTTTAGGAATTCCGAATATGGTAGCTACCTTGGGTTTCTTTACTTCTAAATACTTAAATGCTTTTTCATCAATTACTTTTTCCACCACGAGGTCCTGTATAATAGTATCGATTCTATGATAGGCCACATGAAGTTCATTTAACGACACTTCTGTATATTTTTCTTCATCCCTTAAAATGGAATTCATTTTTCCTTCATACAGTATTGTGTCCATAATTACTATCCCCCCACCCTTATCTGGTTTCATTACCCTCAAAGAACCATTGCCACTTAGTTCCTGTAGAACTTCGTTCTCCCTTTTACTTAAATTGTATTGTACCCAGCTTTTATCATATTTTCTCCTTACTGAGTCAATCATAATATTTTCGAAGTTCCTGATTTGAGGTATTAATGGAGGGTTGTATATGGACTTCCTTCTTTATGAATTTTCTCTAACATCTTCCCTGTTGAAACCCATCCTTGAGGCCATAATCTCCAAATTGATCTTTCTGGAAAACAACTTCATATCAAGAATTGTACGTGTATAATCCCCTCGTCTATTAGGTATATATTTTAAACCTTTACTTAACAAAGAAAAATGGTCGGGGTTTAATTTTAAAATACTAAAATTATAAATAGTGAAATTCTGAAAAGTGTGTTTGACCCTATTATTGTCTGTATCCCCCAATGACTGGTCTATTCTCTCAGTATGTGGGTTTTCTACAAGCGCCTCACCAGGCTGATGGACCGTTATTTCAGGGTTGGGGGTATTCAGTAATACCTCCTCCACCCTCTTTCCCCCCCCCATTTCTGAAAATTTTCTCTATTATAATTGTTATTCCCTTCATTTCCATTCCTTCTTTCCTGCATGGGGGGGAATTCATGGTCATAACTTTCATCATCCCATATGTTATCCTTTCTAGGTCCATAATTGTTTGTATATTGTACATTCTTTCTTTTATTATAATTATTGACCTTATGTACACTGTCATATGCCTGTGTGTGTGGTTTGGGATAACTGGTATGATTATCATATTCCATGATATCCCTTTTAATTTCCCCATCTTCCGCTGTATCACCTCATCACACATTCTGTCTATTTTATTTCTCATAGAAAATATTTCTCATTTTCTTCTTTGATGTCAAATAATAAATCAGTCTTAATACAAGTATCCAATGTAGTTATTTCATTCCCCAATTCATTTATTTTGCTATTGTTTTCTTCTATAATTAACTTAATCACTTCCAAACCACAATTATTAAAAACTTTTATAAGGCATTCATGAAACTTGGAACCTATCTGTACGTTGTTCGGTATTTAAAAACTCTTAACCCCTTTGGGACAATCTCCCTTTCTAAACATTCCCTTAAATAGGCATTTTCAATGTTTAAGGTTCTGTATTTCATTAACATTTTATCCAGTCTCGTTATTTTCATAGCATATGATTCATTATTTTCAGCACTGACATCACTGCTACCAAAATTTACTTTAAATAGAAAGTCCCGTTTAAGCCATTCATTGATCGGCTTATCATTAGATAGCATGTGAACAGTACCTTTTGATTTATTTGGTGAATTTACTCTTTTCTTTGGGATTGCTCCCTTGTCCATCCCATTGCTGTTTCTTCCATCCCCTTCGTTCGTCGCGTCCAGAAAGATTCCAGGAGTATTGTTGGGATTGAAAAATGTCCCCATATTGAGAACGCCGGCTCCTTCTTGGTCGCCTATAAGCTCTCTCTTCTTCCGCTTCCCCCTGTGTTCTTCCGGTTTTTCGACCCCTTCGTCACCATCCATGGGATTCCTACTTCCAGCAATAAGGTTGGCACACAATGGTGTTAACAGATCGATCAACTCTGTTAACTGCCCCATAAGCCGTCTGGCTTGGCCCGTTTCCTCCTGCATAGAAACACTCATCCTCCCGGTCACAACACCAGCGGACCCTCCTCGCAACCACGAAGCAAACAACAGATACTAGCACTTGCTGACCAACCAATAAATCCGAGAAAAGTGCTCAGGCTCGCTGGTAGTAAACGGAGGAATTTATTAACACCAAAATCCACAATATAAAGTGCTCAAATGGTAGAGCCGTACAAAATGTAACATGAACGCTCTTCTAAATCCACCAAATGCTGCGTTTTCGTCAGTATGACTTCATCAGACACTCTCCCTTCATGATACACTTGTTTAAATACTAAACAATTTAATTAAACACATTTCACTGGTTCTACAAACCATATCAATTAATTCAAACACACCAATCAAGTTCCTACATTCATTAATATTAATTTCCCTCATTAAATATGCTTTATTCCACTAAATAAAAACTCTTTGTATATTTAAAAATCTGTTAAAATATGTATTTAAAAATGCAACTTTGAATGTTTATATAAATAAATATAATCCGTTTACTACCAGCGAGCCTGAGCACTTTTTTCGGATTTATTACCATTTGAAAAGGTGACAACCCTATCCTCAGGTGAGTGGTGCTGGAGGTGTGAAGGTAAGAAGAGATAACTGGGAGCATATATTTTGGGAGTCTAATGAGTTGGTGGACTTCAAAAATGTCCTACAGAGTACTCTGTCAGGAATACTGGATGGGCAAATGAGTGTAACTAAGGAAATTATGCTTTTTTTTTTTTAGCTTGGATACATAATCTGAATTGCCTATATGTAGTAAGACCTTGGTAAGTTAATTCTGGTAACTGCTAAAAAAGCAATTACTAGAAACTGGAAATCAAAAGCTAAACCAACTATAATTGAAGTAGTGAATATTGTAGCAGAGACAAAAGAACAGAAGTTGGGATCTTTAGAAAATGACAGGAGTGAACTACATAGGAAGAAAATGGAAATTGTAGGAACAAAATATGCAGAAAAACGTTTTCGAGGAGGAATGAGGTTTAAGAGAAGGCAGGACCTGAATGATTTATGTACTGTTGCTTAGGTTATATGATATATAACAGTAGATGTGAATTATAAAGTTTGTAAATGAGAATTTGTTAATATAGTTTGATTACTTTTATATAAATGTAAGTTTGCCTATGTCATACATATGGCAATAAAGGTTTTAAAAATATAGTAAAATGGATGGACACAAGACTCCTCTTCCTAAATCTATGCACCCATGTCTGTTTTTAAAAAAATAGATAATTCAGATAATTCAGTGACTGAAAGATGTATTTGCTGCAACACCTCTGCTAACTCTGCTCCAGTGGCAGATACTTAAACTCTTGGAGGTACTTTTTGCTTATTATTCTATTATCTTTCTGTTAATTTGTTTTGAATGTAAAACTGGGTCTCCTTTAGGCAGGTTCTTCTATCATTTTGGGTAGATTTCTAATCACAACAACTGGGTTTGATGATATTTATTATTCATGTTTGGTTCTGCTTTGTGATTAGAATCGTGATTAGTTTGTGGTGAGCTGGAACAGAAGCCACCTTTACATGGTGTTCATTCCCTTGGTTGAAAGACTTTGCACTTCCTGTGACAAACCAGTAGAGGTACTTTTTCTTCTCCTTGAGAGTTTTCTATCATTTGTAAATAATTTTGTGTGTGATATTGCATTTCAGTTTGTTTGTACTCAATATTAGGCTGTCTAACACAAATGACATTATGATCGATTCTAAAGTTAGTTTATGCTATGCACTTCTTATAAGTATTTAGTGACATTACGTTCTTAGCCTCCATTCATAGGGGATTTGTTAACACACTGGATTTAATATGGACCTCTATACTGCACTGATATTTTATGTTAATGGTCTCTGTAACACTGTCAAAAGACCCAAGATATTCACATATATAAAAAGAATTAGCCCCTACTTTATTATACTCACACATTCAGAAAAATTATTCTCTTCACACTTCCAGTAGAAAGAGAGGCACAACAATATTGTTCAGTAGGGCAACACTTTTTGTGTTATTAGCCTGGCTTCAGATGAGGAGGGCAGGTTTATTGCTATAAAGAGTTTTCTTCCAGGTTATTTAGTTACTATCTTTGGTCTGTACATTCCCTAAGGTACCACCACTAATGAAACACTCAAAATCATGAGAGATTGGAATGAGTTTCAGAACAGAATGGTCCTATGGAGTTGTAACTAAATACTTGTGTGATGAAGTTCATTTAGACCCTTTCATGGTCTTTACCCCTCTTAGGAAAGATGGTGAAACAGCTGAGTATTAATATTCACCTCCTATTAAGGCTGCTTTGCAGAATTTACACTTGTTTTTCACCTAGATTTCATATTCATTCCAAGGTCAACAGATGTATGCTCTCTAAAGAACATGGTTATCTAATTCAGGAGATGGATTATGTACCAGTACACTAATCCGATCATGCAGATCAGTCTGTGAAATTCTCCCTGAATCAATTTTTTTTTTTTTTTTTTTTTGAGAGGCACTGGCAACTTAATCTGTTTTTTTTTCTGCAACAGTCCACTTTTTCAAGCAAGGATTGAACTATTCTACCAAGAGTGGATGGATATAGCAGAGGGGTTACCCATTCCATATTCAAGACAATGCAGACATTTCAAAACCTCCCTTATTAATTCACTTAAGAAACTATTAGACTTGGTAGGAATCAGACCCTGCTGAACCTTAAGTCACTCAAGAGTGAGTAATTGACTGAAAAGAGTAAGGTAAAAACTACTTGTGTGTGTGTGTGTGTGTGTGTGTGTGTGTGTGTGTGTGTGTGTGTGTGTGTGTGTGTGTGTGTGTGTGTGTGTGTGTGTGTGTGTGTGTGTGTGTGTGTGTGTGTGTTGGGGGGGGGTGACCTAGTGGTTTATTTTCTCCATGAAGGAAAATATACACAAGCTATAAGAATGCAAATCAGATCAGGCCAGAGGATGACTAAACTAAAATCCTTCAAGACTTCCCGTGCTGTGCAGAATTTTTTTTTTTTTTGCTTTCTATGTGAGGCAACAGACTAAGGGGAGGTGGATTAATAAACTGCAGGGTCCCATTTCAGGTAAATTTATTTCTTCCTTAGGAGACATACACAAAAACATTGTCTATTATTATTGCGTATTTTTTTATTTTAAATTTGTTAACTGGGATAAAGCACTGATTCCAGTGGACTATATAGTAAAAGAGAAATACTGTGCCTTAGGGTTACCATGAGTGGGTGGAGGTCTACTTGTCACATTTTCCCTTACCATGATTAGATCACAAGCAGATGTCTGAACTCACACATGAGGTCATGACCTTAAAAGTTTAGCAAACCTTAAGAAGGTTGTTCAAAGGCCATACCCTACCTGGAAGTTTATGTCTGGAGAGCAAAGACATTTATGGAAACATTTACAAAGTTGGCAAATTAAGTATTTATGAGTAGAAACCATCCTCCTTCTTGGAAGCATGTGGTTCTAGCCTTCATATTAAAACCTGGTAAGAATCCACTCCAGGCCTCTACTAATAGGTCTATATAAGTCTTAAGTCATGACTACAAATTATTTGTCTATCATTGCACAAAAAGTAGATATGTGTATGCCTTTGTCAGTAAAACCAGATTAGACTGGTGTTGTGTCTGGATGCTCCACATCAGATAAACATCCTAAAGGATGTCCTCTTGGTAAAAGATGCTAACAGGTTAAGGCTTTCTCTTTTACTGGCTAGTCATGGTGCTGAGAAAACTTTTGATAGAGTTCACTGGGAATTCTTGTTCTTAAGAATATAGTATTTTTGATTTCCTGAATTGTATAAAGGTCTAATCCATGATGTCTTTACTGCAAAAATAAAAATAGGGCCACACATTCTCTTCCCTTTGGTTTATCTGGAGGAAAAATTCAGGGGTTTCCTCCTTCCCCCTTCTTTTCACAATGTGTTTGGAGTCTCTGGCAACTAAAGTAAAGACTGCAGTTATGACTGCATGCGTTTTGTGTGGCAAAGAACATAGACTATTTCTCTATGCTGATGACTTACATTTATATTTATCGAACCCAGAAAGGAATTATCCTCATATATTCCATAGTGTGCAGGAGTTCAGTAGTGTATCTGGTTATAAAATTAATATCTTAAAGTCTGATTCAGTGAAAATCCACTTTTCTGCATCCCCAGGAGTGGCACTGAGGATCTAATTTTGGTGAAAGAGAACCAAATGACTTATCTGAGCTTTCACCTTATGAATTTAACTAATGTCTCATCAGATAAACAGAAAAAGTTTGCTATAGAAAGGTAAGATATGACTAGGTAAGTGGAAGCTGCTT
The DNA here is from genome assembly GCF_019279795.1 of Protopterus annectens. Lineage (NCBI taxonomy): Eukaryota > Metazoa > Chordata > Ceratodontiformes > Protopteridae > Protopterus > Protopterus annectens. The sequence goes on along the minus strand of NC_056731.1, from coordinate 1,562,242,489 downwards.
TGCTTAGCGGTGTATTCAAGACGTCACTTGGTTTGTTTTGCTCTTTGTCCTGTAGAAGGCCCAGATGTTTTCTAACTGCTTCCTGGACAATGTCATAGCAATTATTAAGACTTTATTTTTGAACTTTGTCTGTGCACTGTTCACTGGAAATTACTCAACAAAGCAACTCAATTCAAGCTATTCCTAGGGCTTACTATGGGTGGCTTTAACCTGGTATAGAAAGTTATAATGGTAGGCATTAGGCAAAATGAAGGGATACTTGGATCTTTTTGACCTCATAAAGGTTGGTGGTGACACTGGTCATAAACTGAACTCCAAGTTGATAGCAGAAATACATCATACATTCCAATGGGCTGTTGAGACTGCTATGTGAGCATGGAAATTGCAGATATTAGGCATTCATCTATTTTTTTTTCTTTCTATTTGCTGTGCATTGAAGAGAACTAAACAAAATATGTTTGTAATGTTCTGTGAACAGATATTAATAGCTGTGAGGGTTATGTCTTGGCAAGCATTTGGGTTGGAAAGAGCAGTGAAGGTCTGTATGAAAACTTGATATAGGAAACACAAAAGCTTAAGCTTTTTAAGATGGTTTGAGCTCCTAGATCCCGGGGAGCAAAGATTCTCAGCTCTCCAATAGTTGAAAAGATAAGTAAATCATATAAAAGTCTAATAAATTGCAGGAATATAGTTAATGAAAAGTATAGGATACTGTGGGAAATTGAGCTTAAGATTTCAGTAGTCAAAGAAGACAAGGGTCAAGTTACTTATTGTTCCAAGATATGCCACCAGATCTCAAATATACCATTATTTTTTTGGTTGGCAATGTCAATGCAAATATTCTTGTACAGTGGCCTATCTTCTCAGATTATTCTCTGCTATATATGGATATACTATGGAGGAAGCCCATACCTCTCACCATAGCTGTATTACTCATGGTATCAGTGGGTACAACTGCAGTTAATTGTTTGGAACATGCAGTCCTTACCCTTATTATGTTTTTGCCAGGAAGTGCCTTTTTCATTAGTGGGAACGGTGACTTATTCTCATGCTTCAAGATGTGTCCTCCTTCTTGGAGCTAAAAGATCTAGAGTTGTCCACTGAGCAGGTACAGTTAATGGAAAATCCAGGGTGAAATGGCAATTACTTATTCCCTGGATTTTGGATTAATGTGATTTTTTTTTCTTTATTGTGTTATGATGATTAATTTTATCCCCCTTTTGGAGTGTGGAACACATGCAGTTTTGGATATATTATATTTGCTTTTGCAGTGACATCTGGTGATGTCAAAGCAATGGTGGATACGAGAAGCAACTGAATAGGTGAGACTAATTTGAATGGGATGAAGTTTCTATTAGGACAGGTCAATAACCATTATTTGTGATCAACACCAGATGGAGTCAGTCACTTTCAACCACATGCTGTCTCAGTACCCATCATTATATTCACTTTATTGACTATACATAGCTCAGATGTCTGACTGCAATCACAAGACAATCCTTAAGTGAAAAAAATCTAGACAAAGGACTCCCCATTGGACACTGGGCCTCCCTTCCCAGTTCCACTCCCATTTCCCCCATCCTGATTCCACACTGTCCAGATTACTTCTTTTTTGTTTATTCAAATTTTATCTTACTTTTTAACCTTTTCCTCCATCTTATTAACATACCCTAATGGCCAAGATACTAATTTGATAAGCGCTGGGGAAGTAACTGAATTATGATAGGAACCTGGAAGTAATCAGGCCTTTAGAAGTCATAGAGTTATAGATGGTATATGGCACATCCTAGGGCATTTTTATAACTTTTTGATCCAGTGATGGTTAAGCAAAAATCATGAGTAAAGAAAAAAGTTTTTTCTTTTTTTTTTTAAGGAAAGATAAGTTCTGCTTAAAGCTTAATGTTCAAAGCTAAAAATGTAGCAGCTCCCAATAAACTGAGATGAAAAATGCTTGTAATGATACATAAATCCTATGTGGGAATAGTGCCCACCTCCCTTCCTCTCATAAAAAATGAGAGAGAGAAAGAGAGAGATCTACACGTGTGTGTATTGTGCACCCATTTGGTGCTAGATTGAGAAGAAAGTAAAAGAAAAAAATGTCCACAGGCATACATTATATAGCTATGGGTCTGAGCATCAAAACAGTACACCTAGATATAGTCCACATAAACAGAGAGGGAGTACATGCTGGCTCCACACAGAAGAAACAACAATCAAAAACTTAACCAGAGAACCAAGCACAGTGAAACAGCAATGCTGCCTAATGTCGCACTGTGCAAATGATCAGTTGTTAACAGACACATCTTGCCTAGACCATGAGATAAAGACCATTATTGTGTACAAGGTTAATTTTGTGATAGAAAGTGAAAATAATTATGGCCAGCTTTCCTTTTTTAAATATATTGTAACCCCCCTGACAAGTCTTTATCATCACGTCCAATCCCTATAACCAGCAATTACAACCACATTATTGATTGCACATATCTCAAATGTTTGACTGTGCTAGAAATAGTGACTGTGAAACAATTCAGCTGTTTTCACACAACTGCACACAATTTCTTTAAAGTCAGAATAATGACTGCTTAACATGAACAAATGATAGCAGGGTCTATCACTTGTATTCACAAATATCTCCCATATCCAACAATTAAAGCCATATTTATTGATTGTGTATACCTCAACTATCAGCTTGTAATAAAATAAAATAATAACTTGCCAGAATAATTTATTTTAACACCCTCAAATACAGACACTCAAAACATCTGGAGTTGTTTTGTGATTAATTGTTCCTGGTAGGAGAAGCTTTATTTTAATTTATATTTTATTTTTTACCTCTGATTTTCACTCTTTGTTTGATGAAAGAAATATATTGTAAACAAGCATACTCTAACCCTTCCAAGGGATCTAGCTAGCTATACATCCATACAGATTGTAAACAGGACACTCCAGGCCTTATCACAAACCATCCAGTGTTGTCTTGTGATTTATGTTTAATTGCTTGGAAGGAAAAGCTTTATTTTGATTTATATTTTATGTTATATCTCTGATTTTTACTGGTTGTTGGAAAAAAGGGTTAGGGACCTAATTACTTATAACAAGCGAGGACTGTGAGTGATAGTGAACATAAGTTGTTGTGTGCATTCATGCATGACATAAAAAACTCCAATGTCTTAATGTGAGTAAGATGACTGGCACAGTAGGTCAGAATAACTACTTTATGAAGTATTTCCCTTCTGTAGAATGTTAGCACAATGTACTTAATTGAGTATTGCTTCGTATATTGTTTGTGTGACTTCCTCATACAATTTTACATACGCTGTTATTTATTTTAATTTATGTGAATTCTACGATTACTGATTTAGATATTTTTATGTTGAAAATTCTTTATTTGTCACTGAGAATGGAATCCTTAAATTAATATGCCATTATTAATTTGCTTAAACATAAATATCTTGTCCAGTGTATTAAATGTTGTGTGAATATAAAGAAAACATAATAATTTTCAGACTTGTGTTCTTCATGTCAAAACTTACATGATTTGCTTACTGTTATTGATAGTAAATCTAGACTTGCTGAGGGCGATTATACTTATGTAACTGGCATACCTTGGAAAACTGTTGTTATATATATTAATAACTGCTGAGATTAATAATATGAGGCAAGGAAGATCCTCCTGATAGTAAGGAACACCCATCCCCTATTAAACATGATATGATACCTTTGGAAGTCATAACACAAATATTCAGCAATCTGAGGATTCAGGGTATGTAGAATAAAAAAAAAAGTAAAGAGATGTTCCTAATAAGTAAAAAGAAACTGACTAAATGCTAAGACAAAATATATTAAATTTGGCATGTGATACCCTGATTATGGGGACTTCTAACATTGTTCAATCACAAAACATTTAGTCTACAGAAACTGAGATCATCTTTTTAACAGTGAAGGTAGAAAAAAACAGGCCTTAGGCGGGCTAAATGAAAAAAATATCTGAACTTGAAAGAATTAAAGAAAATTACTGTAAGTAAATGGAGGAAAAAGACTGAAACTGACAACATGGTTCAGGCTGTAGAAGCTCAAAAGCAGTTAGATTAGTTGTACGCTTGTAAATGATGTACGTGGTGAAAAAAAGAACTTAAAGATCATGTTTAAAGGTGTGAAAAAAGTGCTTGTGTATATCTTTATACATGCAAACACTTTTCTGTATGAAAAGTGCATTTTGCAGCCTTTAAAAATTTAAAGTTAAAAAGACTTTGAACATAGAGCACAAAACATACTGAACCATGTTTTCTGCATGAATATTCATGGGCGGGCAGGAGGAGCTTAAGTTACTTTGGGTTCCAGCTGTAATTATGCTGGATTAACATAAGTCGGTAATTGTAAATTAATTATGTAATTGTCCAACTATTAAATTAATAGTTTAGTAAAAAAAATAATAATTATTAAATTAATTAATTAAATAATCCTTATTTAGACCCAGATAGCAGCATGGAATAATAATATATAACCCTTATAAGAAAACTGTTATGAGTAAATTGGAAAGATTACAATATAAAGATACTAAGGTCATCAATAGATGTGAATGTTTAAGTTATTATAAAAGATTAAAAGATCTGAACTTGTACAGTGTCTCATATAGATATTTAAGAGGAGACTTCATTAAGATATATAAGCCACTTGCAGACAACTGCCTCTTGGAATGCTTGGTGTTATCAAAGAGTAGTAGAGAATCATCAGAAAACCTGTGCAGGAAATTATACAGTAATGAAAGATGCACTAATAGGCTCTCTGGACAGTAGCTTATACCAGGAACAGAATACCAGAATATATTAAAATAGATACTAGTTTAAGCATTTGTGAGAATAACATGGACATTTATTATGGGGATGACTGTTTTTGTATATTGCCAGGCTAGAAGGGCATTGTTACCAGTAGATAAATATTTGCATATTTGCATGTATCATGTATGTATGGAATACGTGCACACACACACACACACACACACACACACACACACACACACACACACACACACACACACACACACACACACACACACATGTCTAGGTTAATAGGTGATTACTAGGCTATTGGCCCAAAAGCCAAACTTACTCCAAATTTATCAAAATATTGCAGATGTGTCAACACCCCCAAGCAATTTCATGGTTATGATATAGGCTTGTACACATCAAGCATTCATAGTCTGTCCCTGTCCATTAGGGAAATAGGTACCAAACCAGTGGTACATTTGAGGTTTCCCATCCACTGATTCAAGTTATGTTTGAATAATGTTAGGGATGAGTTTTGCTTTACATGGATGGGAAGTGTGTTCCACAGAAAGGGTAATCTTTGAGACACATACACTTGTCCCTTCAACATATCCTTTTTATCTCACAGATGAGATTTAGTACCATAGAACAGGTATTTCTGATACTATTTGTTTTGTGCAACAAATCCATTAATGTGGGATCAGAGGATGCCTTGCAGGCTAAGCATAGATCACCTTGCAGTATTCTGTAGGAGACCAAGTACAGGGATAGGGGTTTGAGATGGTCTGCATATGACTTGTTTTTCCCTTTATTCTTTTTGCGAGGAACCTCTGTGGTTTCTAAAGCTGTTGCAAGTGCCTGGTCAGATACGTGCTGAAGTGTATGTTGCACTTGATTGGTTGGATGAAAGCTGAGTTCAGAGAAACAATGAATTCTTTGGACCTGGATACCATGTCCTTACTTGTAAGCTGTGCAATGAAGAATGATTTTATCACTGAAGTAAACATGTGGTGGTCAAAGGTCAGGTTACTGTCAATATGCATTTCTAGATCTCTGACCAATGGTTCTACTTTTAGGGGTATATTATCAATGTGGCAATTTCTAGAGGTGGCTGTCTTTCTAAAGGGTACTATTAGACATGTTTTTGCACTGAGGTTTAATCCATGGCTTTGGCACCAATTGTTTGTCTGTGTCAGGCCCTTATGAAGGGTATCTGTGTCTTTACGAGATTTATTGACCATGCCTAATTTGCAGTCATCTGTAAACTTGCCAGCCAGAGGTTCTTGATGTTTGCCTTGACTTCGAAGAAGTAGATTTCAAAAAGGAGAGACCCCAGCGTGGATGTAGATTCCCCTAGCCTGACTTCTTGTGTCTTATCAGTGAGCCAGCTGGTTGTTCATCAGGTGACATAAAGGTTTATGCCTAATTTTGTAAGTTTATCTACAATGTCTGACTGAGGTATTGTGTTGGATGCCTTTGCCAGATTAGGATAGACAGTGTTCACAGTTTTGCCCTCATCCATAGCTTTAGAGACCTTCTCAAAGACATCCACCAGGTTAAGCAGAAATAATCTACCTCTAACAAAACCAAACTGGGTAGGTTACACTAAATTCTGTGTATGGCTGTGCATACTTCAGATGACATACTGGGATCAAATGAATGAATAAATATTCAAATAATGACCACGTCTGTTTCAGTATGTTTTAACAATGAAAAGACTTCCAAAATGACTAAATAGGAAAAGATCACAAATTGCAATTCTTCTCATGGTCAATATTACAGTACAATGAGAACTGAAAAATTGTCCTTTCTCTACTGTAATAGAAAATATGAATTGAAAATATAACTAGCTGGGGCTGTGGGGAGTACACAGAGGGTTCCCACTGCAAATAAAATGTTTCTTGCTTTTCAGTTTTTGGGTTTGTTCAATTACTTCAGTTTTGTTGGAGTACTGTGTACTCAATGTTTTGTTTTTCAACAAGGTAATATAAACTTACACACACACACACACACACACACACACACACACACACACACACACACGCACGCACGCACGCACACACACACACACACACACACACACTCACACACTTAAATAAAACTAAAATACTTCCCTTTCCTAGATATTTAATAAAGGGCAATCATGGTGGTAGTAAAAATACATAAATAAGTAAATAATTAAATAAAAAAAACTTGCTCCTTTGTTTGTCTGCAGATGTCCATTACTCTCTTTCACTTTTAGTTAGGCTGCCTCAGAACCAATCAAAATAGCTCCTTGCTCTTTCATGCAGCAGCCCATTTTTTATGTAATGTTTCTGCCTTTTTTGTAAATAAAACATAATTACCTTATTCTCCATTTGAAGTAGGCATAATGCCAAGCTGTTCTGGAAACAGACAGGTGAAAACACGAAGCTGATTTCTTTCTTCTTTCTTTTTTTGTTTTTGTTTTCTTTACTAAATGTTGGGCATTATTGCAACTCTAAGCATGCTCAGTTGCTTGTGTAGAATTTGGAGCTCCAGAGAAAATCAAAATTAGCTATAATTTTTAAAAGAAAAAATATACATTTTATGTGTGTATGGGGGGGGGTCCAGCCAACAGCCAAGCAGTCAGTATCACAAACCATCCCGGTGCTTTTGCCAACCTAATGCAGCCTTATGTTGAGATAATTTGTTTATCTCCCCCAGTTTGGCTATTATTAACTCATTTTAGTTATAGCTGTTGTTTGTTCAAAGTTGCAAATACACCATTTTATGCAAAAAAAAAATATATATTTCACAACCATTTGTTTAAAAGCTGGTGTTCATGCTGTTTGATGTAGATTGCCATATCATTTTGAATATTAAATATTGTTTTATCAATGCCTGTTTATTGGAAGCGTGCTGATGCTGTTTTATTATTTTGTCCCTTCGGATGAGATATTAAATGAAGGCCCCAATCTTGTCTGAGTTGGTTGTAGTTCACAGGGATGTGAAAGATCCCATGGCACCTTTTGAAAAGAGTAGGAGAAGTTCACCTGATGCCTTGGCCACATTTCCCCTAGTAGTATGAATATCACCTATGGTCCCTCCTAAGCCTAGTGAGACTAACCCAGTCAACAAAGGATAAATAAAAAATAAAATAAAATTATGCTTCAAATGTTTTTGCTACTAATGTATATTTTGTGAGATATTTTGCCTTACTGCTCTGTGACATTCCCACAGCTTTTCTTCTATGTTTACAGTCATAGCTATCTATCTGGTTGTTAATATGCTAGTTAAATATGGGAGTATCTTATATATATATATATATATATATATATATATATATATATATATATATATATATATATATATATATATGTATGTATGTACGTGTGTGTGTGTGTGTGTGTCTACTTCTTACAATCAAACAACCACTTACCCAAAGATGACTTAACACTGATGATAACACTGAACCATTACTTTACTGAATGATCAAACTATCAAATGTTTGAACCGGGTAAGTATGCACTTGGCCAACATGGAGAAATTTGCCCTTTTCCCCACTGTAGTTTATCCCAGAGTTAGTACAGCCCCACACATTGGGGGTGTGGGGAGTATAGCCCCCAGGCTGAGTGGATTTGACATACTGAGGTGTGTTTCCTTGTTCCATGTTGGCCAAGTGCATACTTAACTTTTTTAAAAATTTGGTAGTGTGATCATTCTGTAAAATAATGGTTCCGTGTTGTTGCATCGGTAAAGTCATCAAAGTAGATCCACACATGCACACACCCACACACACACACACACACACACACACATATATATATATATATATATATATATATATATATATATATATATATATATATAGATAGATATATATACATACATATACATAGATAGATATTTATTTATTTTTATTTTTATTTTTATTTTACATTTGTTGACTGGGCTAGTCTAGCTGGATATATGTCCATTTTCAGTAGAGGCCCAGGGAGATAAGCTCCACAGTTTAAAATGAATTTACATTAAAGAAATACATGAAAATAACAGAGTAAAAGAAAGCATTATAACTGGAGACATAGTTATAAAGTGTAAAAATGCAGTAATTATAACATAAATGGTAAAAATATTGTGACAAAAATATTGTTACAAGTGACATTCTGAGAGAATACTAGCATAATGTACAGTAATAGAGGATAAAGGAAATTAAGAGGAACATAGCAGCTATTTAAGTACATCTAGTGGTATTCCATATAGACAGATAGTTATAGATATGACACTGAAGTGACCTCATGGAGTCTGGAAGCACATCCACAGTGTCTGCTATTTATGGACTATCCTGACAAACAAAGAGTAGCATGGTAAAGCATTTGGGAGGGTAGCTACACATAAATCAGAAGCAGCACAGGTACTGTGCCAATGTTGTTTGTGGAAACTGTGTTGAAGCTGTCAGTAGTTACATATTCTTGGATTGTATTGTCATAACCTAACAGCTTTTGTCATATGTGAACATCACTCTTTTATTAATCTGCAAATGATCTATACCCATAGGAAACGAATTCATTCTCTTGTAGGATCACTGCTACAATACCATTCTGACTCACATATTCTTGTAACACAACTGGCCTATTCACATCATAACTTTGTTTTTTAATTGGGGCTTCTGTAACTAGTTTTCTGGGCATTTCTAAACAATTTTTTGTTTAAAACTTTACTCTCAGGCTATACCTTGTTCTAAAAGCTTTCTTATAAGCAGAGGTAACTCAGACATATTAGGTAAAATCTTTACAAAATACTACACCACTCCTTGAAACCTAATTAACTATAATGTTTGTTTCGTTTCTGGCTTTTGCATTTGTAAAATTGTATTGTGATGACTTTTCCTGCATTAGGCTTCAAGTATTCTGCTGTCAGAATATAGCTCCTTAATTTCAGATTAGTCACTCTTTTGTTGCATTTACTCTCTTTTAACTTGAACTTATCTATCTGTTTAGCTGTGGCACTTTCTTGTCATTTTCTTCTTATATCTGACTCCACACTAAGAGACCATTAGCTATGTTTATTATACATTATAAGCTCTTTGAAATACTTCTGGAACTAAAGAAATTCCAAATAGATGCTTAAGGAATCTAAATTCTCTTAGTGGCATATTAAATGATTATAATATGGAACTTTCTTTCTCTAGCCTTATTTACTAGAATCCATGGTTTGCTTCAAATACAAAAAAGAAAGTAGCATTTGGCATTGCTAAGACCAATCCAGCTGTACATAGTGAGCTACAGATTTAATTAATCTGGTTCAGATCTTGAAAAGTATTATAAATGTAAATCCTGTCTTATTTTACAAGTGTCCTTACTGTTCAACCATTGTTGACTTTAAATTCTTTGAAATGACACCAAAACACTCCATTCATTTCATTTCCTCTTCAACTCCACTCCTAAAGTATTTTTTTATTTTTATTTATTTTACATTTGTTGACCGAGCTAGTCTAACTGGATAAATGTCCATTTTCAGTAGAGACCCGGGGAGAAAAGATCCAAGAATGAACACTAACAAAGTTAACAATATATAACAAAGACATGTATAATAACAGTACATAGGTACAATTGACTAAAGACATTATGTTAAAATATTAAACTAAGTAAAAAATAACAAGTACACTTAGCACAAGCTGGGTATGGGCAAACAGAGTCAGGTCCTTACATTTATCCTATTACTATGAGAAAAAAAGAGAAATCAGTAGATTTGGAGGTATAGGTTAGGGGAGAGGGGAAGGGGTATGAGCAAGAGGGGAAAAGTTTCAGTCTGGGTTAGCACAAGGACAAAGCCACTGAGTTTTAAGATGTTCTTTAATATGCTTTTTGAATAGAGAAGTAGAAGCTAGAGTAGAAAGTTCAGGAGGGAGCTGATTCCAGTTTTTACCTATAGTGTTTGAGAAAAGTGAGTCACCAGCTTTGTTGTTAGATTTAACTGATGAGACCAGGAGTTTATTAGCAGAACGTAGTGTAGCTAGGTTTTTATATGGTGTAATCAGATTAGTGAGGATAGGGTGTTATTGGGGTGGTGTAGGATCTTTTGAGTGACAAGTAACTGTTGACAGAGTATATGGTTCTGCAATTCTAGCCATCCTAGTTGTTTAAGGTTAAGGCAATGGTGAGTTTGAAATGGAGAGCTTGTGATAAATCTAGCTATGCTATTATAACAGGTAGAAAGTTTTGAGATATTATTTTTAGATAGGTTTGTATATATAGCTGAGGCATAGAAAAGGGTAGAAATGAGGTGGGTTTGGGCAATAGTTTTCCTGGCTGTGGGGATAAGGAAGGGTTTAATTCTATAGAGGGTTCCAAGTTTTTTGTTAACAGTCTTTATGGTGGAGTTAATATGGTCATCATAGTTAAGACGGTTATCAATTGTAACACCTAGTAGGTGTGTGGTAGAATCAGGGGTTATGTTTGTAGCATTGTTAGAGGTAATAGAGAAGAATGGAGTGGGTGATTTATGAGATGGAGTAAAAAGCAGTAGCTTTGTTTTTTTGGGATTAAGCAGGAGGCAATGTTGCATAAACCAGTTTTCTACATTTTGGAAAACAGTTTGGGTTAGGGACTGGAGGGAGGCTATGTTCTTAGCAGTACAGATTAAGGTTGAGTCATCTGCATATTGGATGCAGGTGGCTTGAGGTATGTTCATATGGAGGTCGTTGATAAATATGGAAAAAAGAAGGGGACCTAAGATAGAGCCTTGTGGAACTCCAATATTTACTGGAAGTAATGAAGACATTACTTAGAGAAGTATTACTGGCATTTTCTTTAAATCACATACAGATTCATATCACTGAGTCCCAGGAACTACTGACTTATAAACCTCAACAGCCTTATCTGTAAAGAAATGGAATGCATAATAATGAAACTTATTATCAAGGTTATAAGCAGTTTACAAGCACTGGAGTTTGAAGCTGTTTTGTGAGGGCCTTTTGCACAAAACCTGTCAATGTCTCTTATTAAACATGGCCATTAGAGCCTGACTAGAACTTGAGCCTCAGTTTTTTCCATAACTAGGTGTCCACCAACTGCCTGGCTATGTGACAGCTTCATCATTAAGTGCCATAAGAGTTTGTGTGCCAGCTTCTGGAGCACTATTTCTTCTTCTTCCTTGGTTACCCTATAAAGCAAATTGCTCTGAAGTTCAACATAGGGAAAGGATGTGGGGGAAATATGTGGTTTTGTTCTTCCCCCACCATCATATTTTCTTTGGCTTTGCTAAGAGTCTCATCGTCTCACTGTGTCATTTCATAATTCTGTTGACTCACTTGAAGGTTGCTTGGTTAGGTCAGGGTTTTGCTCAATAGGGCTTCTTGTGATGTATAGAGTTCTCATTCTTCTCCAACTGACTGACACAGGGATCTCACTGTGAAATTCTTAAACATATCTAGTATAGCCACAATTCATCCTTTATTCTCAGTGGCTTTTCTGTCAGGGACCTGTATTGAGTGCACATAATGTCTTTAATCACTTCTGAGATCTGGTGCCTCAGCATGAATCATCTTGTTCTCTGAGGTTTTCTTCCTCTGAGCTCTCAGTTGGCATTCTCTCAGAGTCTGAAGAACACCCAGTGGATTTTCCCTTTTACACATCTCTGTTGATCATGTCTGCCTTTTCATCTTAAGCTCTCTAGAACTTTCTTGGCTATTGAAGAGGATGTAAGGCCATCAGTTCCCTGTATGCTCATCTTTATCCTTGTTCATGTAATGCTCTCTAGAATTATCCCTAGCCTTTTGCTAATAGTCACAACTGTCTCTTCTGTTTTAGAAGGCTGTAAAGGTACTGTGATAGGCAGCTTATTTTCTGGTTTCACTCCATTAATCTGGGGACATGGTTGGTCGAAAGCATTTCCCTCTTGACACTATCTCTGCAGATCTTTAAAGTGAAAGAAATCTTTTCCAATATTATAAACAGTGAAAGATACATCACTACTGCTCCAGAGTGTAGTGTCTTCCCGAACTTAGTCTGGATTTCTACTTCTGTATTGATGTATTATTTCTTTTATCCATGGATGCATTTTAGCTCCACAGGTTTTTGTTTAAATGTCTTTTGCTTACAGGTGCATTGCCTTTTATTGAATGTGATCATGCTACCAGAATCTATCAACCCTATAACTGTTTCCAATCTACTAATATAGTACATTTAATTCATATAGTGTTGGTGCAATAGCAAAGTACCATTTCAACCAATCTGACAAATGTCTTGTCACATTCCATTGGTTGTACATCAGTTATGTTTTTCAACAGATTTAACATTTACCTCAGGTTTAAAATCACTGTTGCAGAATTTTAGTAATGTGTTTCCTCTTCCTTAGTTTAAAATATAACACATGCAAACCCCCCCTTTTTAACTTAACTGATGATTCTTTGGTCACATTAGGTGACTTACTTTTATATAAAATTTTATAACACATTCTATTAGAATGACAAAACATTCAGAATCTTTTGAGCCTGACTGACATACCCACTTCTTAATTATTGCTGGCAGTACTTATTTAAATCAGTCAACAGTATCTTTACTTTTGTGTGTGTCAAGGACTAACTGCAAGGTTAAAATATGGTTTAGTTCAATCAGTTCAGACCTTAACATTCTGCTTTTTTTTCATGTCTGTAAAGGCATGAAGGGGTTCCCTCAAGAGATGCACAGGGAGCATTCTGTCCTTTTTAGCTGGTGATTTGGTGGAATATATATATATATATATATATATATATATATATATATATATATATATATATATATGTGTGTACCTCTAAGTCTTCTTCATAGGTCAGTGGCTTTAGAGGAATCATGGTTCATGAGTTGACATGGACATTTACTAGTGCAACATGAATTCCAGCAGCACAGGCCACACACACACACACACACACACACACACACACACACACACACACACACACACACACACACACACACAGAAGTCTTTTATGCAGAACTTTTGTTTGCTTGTTAGCGACAGGTTAAGTCAGGGTTCCTAATTGCACAATTGCAGAGAGAAGTTTGAATGACTGCTGCATCCACCAATTTTGAAAATATTGCAGATGACATTTAGTCTTTGGTTAAAATAGGTTATTTATACAATAAAAGAAATGTAAGGTTGACTTTGCCAAACAAATGCATGTCTGCAGTTTTAATAACATGGAGTCCTTTAGTTCTTGAGCATGGTGTTAATGTACAGGTAATGTCTGGTAAAAGACAAGTCCTTTGCTACACTGCAGCATATTAAGCTGCTGTGAAGCTTGGATAGTAAAAAAATGCAAATGGCTGATATTTGTTATATTCACTAAACAGAGCTTTGCTGTTAGAAAGCAATAAAATGTAAATAGATAAAGAGAGAGAAGAAACGTGAGTGGGAGTGTGTGTGTGTATGTGTGTGTGTGTGTGCAACTGTGTGTGCAAGTGTGTGTGTGTGTGTGTGTGTGTGTGTGTGTGTGTGTGTGTGTGTGTGTGTGTGTGTGTGTGTGTGAGAGACAGAGATAGACAGGGAGATAGACATACACTAACATCCACGGACTGCCAAAGGCAGTATGTCAGCAACATTCCTTTATTAATAGGAAGTATGAAACTCTAATGTCTGGCATTATTGACTGATTTTAATTCTCAGTATTGTACCTCCAATTCCATTATTCTATAGGACAGAGAAGCACTATCTGGCATGACATAAGGCATATAGTTATTTATAACAGTATCACCCTTTTGTCAATGTTGCCACCTTTCTAGACTTACTGTGGATGATGAAGTTTTTCTGCATGAAGCTTCCATTATGTGTAATGATTTTTTGGAATGTGGATATAAATAAATTAGAAGAAATAGTGCTCACAGACTTAACAGTGTTAAAAGTTTACAGAAAAATATTATGTGCCCCTTTTTAAATCTGGGAGTGTTAGTAATGACAAGGGTGATAATGTTGCAAATAACTATGTGGCTTATGCCATGACTTATAATAAAACTTTAAGATATATTATTGATATCCTGAATCTGGTATCACAAGAGGTCAAAAACCTAATTAGAACATCGCCCAAGCTTGTCTTTAAGAACAGATTAAATATTAGAAGACAACTTTGCTATAGAATATAACAGACTAGAGTTGATGCCCTTAATACAGGTATTACTTCAAGAGTTGGAACGTTTCCCTGTATGAACTGTAGCAGTTGTCAGTATATTACTAGTTTGCCTTCTTTCAAGAACCTTATAACTGGAAAAGTTTTTTGCTTCCAAGTTGCCTGCAATTGTGAATCTTCTAATTTCATTAATGTTGCATTGTGTATATCTTGTGCAGCATTCTATGTTGGCAAGACTAACGGACACTTTAAAGAAAGAATATTACAGCACATTTATGATATTAGAAAGTGTGCTTTAACAAATGCTTTAGCTAAACATGTCTCTAATAAGGGTGGGATACAGAGCTTTAAGTTCAATGTATTACAGCTTGTTAATTCAACTATTCATAGAGGTGATACTGTTACTCTTGCTGAATATTCTGAATATAAATGGATTTTACATCTTAATGCTGTAAATGTACCAGGTCTAACTGAATTTTGCTCTTTGAAACCTGTTTTAAGGCAATGTGGCTTACATCATTAATTATTTAAACAATTGTATGATTGTTTTAATGTTAAATTGTTTTCTATTGAAATATCTGTTGGTTGGGATGTCTGTATACTTGACAAAGCATCTCTGAATGTGAAAGCTTGTATTATTCTTTTTTAAAAAGTTTAAGCTGTGTTTATATCTGTATTTTTGCTAGCTTAGTAACAGTTATTTATTAAGGATTGCTGTTTTAGTCCTGCAGCAGTTACCTATTGAATGAGTAAAGTGTAGTTCTGTAACTCCTCTTGCCATTATCGAAATAAAGCAGGTGCAAGCACCAGGCAACTTATGAGTCAGCAACAGCAGCAGGGAAAAGAGTTACGTGAGAGTTGCTAGAGGGATGGAAAGTGCATGGTTTAGCAAGTGGGAACTTGAGAACAAGGCAGCCATTGAGCTTATATTGTGACTCATTACCATTTTTTTTAAATAACAGAATTGACAGCCTTGTGGCATTAATGAATCAGTGGTTCTTGGCAGAAGTAATGGAACTATGCCAGCCAACTTAGTTTGTACCTAATTATAAGGAATAGTCTTCATTTCAGGTCTTAAAGTTTCATGCATACCTCTCAATTTTACCTTATGAGCAACATTCCTCATTTTGAATCTTAAAAATTCAAAGACACTGAAAGGGTCTTGCACATTCTCACTGTTTACATATTTTTAAATCATGGCAAATAATTCTTAATCATATTAATTCACCAAAATAATATTTTATATATCTGAAGAAACAGTTATTAGCCATGCTGTGGCCTTTTAGTTGACTTTTTAGCAAGTGTTTAGTAAGTGGTCTGTATTTTGCCCATTACTGTTCCATGTTTTGGAGACGGAAGTTTGAAAGCTTTGATTCCTTATTCCATATTCATTATAAAGATTTTTTAACAAATACCAGTTGTAAATACTTATTCATTTTAATTAATCAAAAGCTGTTTCTGAATGTATAAAGCAATGTATTTTAACCCTGCTATGAACTTCCTAATTGAAGTTGTTGGTTAAGTGTGCTTCATTTTACCCATTTGCTCCACATTATGATAGGTAGTGTATCACTTTCTGGAGACAGAAAGCTGAGAACTATGATAGCGATATTATCAGGATGGGTGATGTTGAGTGTCTTCCTGGTATGTTAAAAGGGGTCCCTATTAATTTGATGAAACTTTAGTGTGTCGAACTACAAAAGATCGACAGCTAAAGATTGAAAGAACCAAACCGCGAACAGCCAGCTAAGTGAAATTTTTCTCAGGGAAAGAATTTGCTTGGTTGTTAATGGGAATTTGCCCTTTCCCTGATGTGGAGTGATCTCAGAGTTAGTATATTTAGTTAGGAGGGGTGTGGGGGGCACAGTGTCCCACATGGGTGGCTGTGGGGAGTGAAGCCCCCACTTAATTCAGGTTGAAAGGTTTTTGTTTTGTGTAATGGCCAAGCAACTTTTTCCATGGGAAAAAAATTTGCTTAGCTGATCTTTGTTTCAATCTGTAGCTGTCGATCTTTTGTAGTTCTACAAGCTAAAGTTTTGTCAAAATAATAGGGACCCTGTTAAAAGAAGGGGGTGTATGGGCACTGAATGGTCTCAAGCAGAGCATATCTTTTATGCTTTACCACATGCTTCTCTCCATCTCAGAATGTACTGCATGCAGAAAATCTCTTCCCTGTACTTTTGTCTATGTTGTTTTCGTCTCCCTTTAATGTTAATTTTAATGCATACCACTCCATTTCCTGAAACTCAGTCTCACAATACAGGAAAAACAGCTTGTGATCATCATCTTAGCAAGAACATGAGGGGGCAGGTCTCGTTAAAGATACAATTTCAGTAGGATGAAGAAAATTTGTTTTCCACAGAGTTCTTCAGTGAATTATGAAGTGATTTGCAGTTAGCTTGCATTTCAATTTTTTTGTATTGGAGCAATTTGCTGAAGGAAGGTGGCTGCAGCCAATACTCTCTGCAGTGTCCCTATGTTTGCCATTATACCTCCTGTTTGTGGTTGACTGGGTAAGCCAGAATTTATTTACAGTTTGTTGTTGGTTCAGTGGTTCAGTGTTTCACTAGGGATATTTGTTTGCTGTGTGTCTTGTGACTTGTGAATATTTCAGAGTGTTTTTTTTTCAAAACTCCAGTTGGGCAACAAGACAAGGTCAAAGTAAGCTAAAGAGCAGGATAGTTAGGACTGAGACATTTAGGAGAATGTGCAGCTATAAGCTGTTGGCTCTTTCCTCTTCCTAATAATTAACTTGATAATTGCTAAGTTAGTGCTTTTCTCTCTGTTAGTTATTGAAATAGTTTAGAAAGAAAGCATTATTTTATTTTCAGTGATATTTGTCTGTTCATTCAAAGCTGAAAACTGATAAGCTGAACTGAAGCATGTAAAGAACTGTGCACACTTTTTTTCAGAGTTAAACTAGGGATTCTCAACTTTTATCAAATGAATATCATTTGAAACACTCACATGTTTTGGTGTATTCTTAAAATAATAAGGAGAGTGACTCCAACAGAATGTGTGTATATGCAGTCCCCCAAATTGGAGATTAGATGGGGTGGGGGACAGGAGGCCATGGGATGAAAATAACCCAGAGCCCAAGGTATGATTAATCTGCCACTGTTAGTAACTCTCTCTGAGGGACATCACTTAGTGCCAGGAAGGTCCTTCATGCAGTAGAGGCAGATCCACAACAGATGAATGGAATACAGTTTCTGTGAATCAGCAGTTCACCAAAACTAATTCACTGGAAAACATCTGAGTGGAGGGGAATCCCTATCCAGCCTAAAAAATACTGACACAGAGGAACCCCTTCCCTGACAAATATAATGTACTACAAGGTTGCAATGCCACACATTAGGCTATTATTGTTGCATATGGAAACTTTTCAGACTCTGAAAGGCTTTGATGAAATAGAGTTGGCAAACAATGCTTTACCAGGTCATGCTGCAATAAATGTAGATTTACTATTACAGAAGCAGTCAGAAAAGGTAAATTTTCTAGGGGCTATTTTGGAGAGAAATTGTACTGTAAGTACCATCAACAAAATTCAAAGTATATCACAACAGTGCATATCATTTTATTTGGTAATATCAGAATGCAGGTTTTTAACAGACCACATTTATACACAAATATATTTTATTTGTCTTTTAAGAGAGAGAGACAGCTAACTTTTTTCTGCAAGCTAGGTCCCAGCTACAGTATGAAGCAGCTTAGTTTTGCTGCTTTTCTGCATGCCAGCAGATGTATCTCTTTAATACACTGTATTTTTTTGTCCTGTATTTTGTCCATTGTGGGTTTGTCTTGGAAAAGGAACTTGAGTGTCTCTATAAGTCTGCCTTGTTAATCAAACTTAAAATGAACACGTGTGAACACACTAACTTTGTGGCATAGAAGTTCTGACCTTAAATATACATCATTTGACTCTTGATCATCTAATAGCTTGAACTCTGAAGTGGTGGACTGGGGAGGGATGGAACTGAGTGGCCATTGTTGGATCACCCATCCCAGAGAAGGGTGTTGGCAAAGTCACACTGTAGGAACATCATCTGCAGGAAGGGCAAGAACTGTAGTTCTTGCAAATGGCACGTGTGAAGTCAGAGCCCATAAAGAAGTTAACAATAGCTCAATTGAGCATCAAGAGAGTGTGAGAGTGTGCAAAGTAAGCATTGTACTACTTTCTGGTCAACAGGAGATGTGTTATTAAAAGGGAACATATTAATAAAATATTCTGGGCACTACTGAATGACATCCTCAGTCTCTCACTCTCACTTCCTTCTTCTGGTGTCTTCATAGCTCTTAAAAAGACCATCTCTGTGGCTATATAACTACTTTAAGCAAAATTAACAAGTGTGACATACAGTCAGGCTTCATTAAAAGTGTCAAACTGGTTTTATAACAACACTATACAACACTTGTGACAAGAAATTTTGCTAGAACATTTCACGCTATAATGGATCAACATTAACATGTATGTCTGTTAATACCAATATTTATTTGCATTGGGATTGTGGATCTATAAAACTGTGGATGTGAAATGCCATATTGAAGTTGTTATTATCCCTTTTGGAGGCTTTTATTGTTTTCAGAGAGTCAGAGACAAGTTGAACACTGTTGGACTCAAATATAGTAACGCCTGATCCCGGTTCAACAGGCTCATGTTATTATCTTTGAGTCTATAACTAAGATACCATAGTGCACATCTGAACAGTTTTATTCATTTATCATACAATGTTAATGGCTTTACCATCCTTACCTGCCATGGTTGTAGATGCCTAAAGTCAGGACAAGAGCCATTACTAAATGGGCCATGTTGAGCTTTGCAGGAATACATGCTGTGTAGTGCATGTGCAACAACATAAGCAGTATTATAAACAGTGTTGGGCCCGCTATCTGACTCATCAAAGGTTTTGTCATTCAGATTCTCTGCTCCTGTGCAGACTTGTGTAGATGTCTGCATTTCATTTGTCTTTGTACCATTTTGTAACTGGTTAAGCCAAATACAATCAAACACATCTTCCCAGCTAGGGCTTAAGAGACTTAAAGCGCTAGACTGTAAAGGATTAAGACTCATTAATTTTTTTTTGAAGCCTGGTTCAGAGAAAATAGCATAATCAAATGAGAAACGTCCCCTTATTGTCTTGGAGGTGAATTTGTCAGAAGCAACAAGATAGGATGCAGCATCAGACATAACCCAGATCTTTTTAGCAATGTTTTGCACTGTCATGTCCTTTATCAGGTTATAACTGGGTATCTCATCTGCAAACAGTACAATTACATTTGCTGTGGACCTTTTGATAGCATTAAGTATCATATTCATTTTAATTTCAGAATAAACCAGTGGGAGACTTTCAAAAAATGCAATACAAATGCCTAACTTCAGAAGCTGCTCTTTGACACTTTGACTGCCTTGTTGTCCATATTCACTTTCCTCTCCTATAATCCCAATCCAAGTCCAGTTAAAGTGTGCAATCAAACGGGCCATGCCTGCAGCCTGTGCATTGTCATTTGGTACAGTCCTGAGAAAGGAAGGGAACTGGTGCTTGTCACTCAGTGTGCTCACTGTTGACCCATAACTAATCTGAAAGCAGAGAGAAAAACGTTTTCATCATTGTCATTATTGTCATAAAATGAATCTACATAATCAACTTCTGGTAATTTAGCATAATTATTTTTATTAACATTCATACAAAATAAAAAAAAAAAGTTAACCGAATTTAAATTCACAGTTGCTGACATCTATGCATTCATTCTAAGATTTAGCTGTAAGCATCAGGTCAGTGGGTATCCAAACTTTCTAGGTATTCCTGCATACAAATATTGCATAGGACCAAAGGTTCATAGACTACTAAGCATACAACCTAGAAGACCATTAATGAGCCTACCCAAAATTCCCAATTGCCACAAAGCACTGTCTGGTTCAATGAATTGTTCAAGGTAACAGTAGGCAAATGAAAGTTGAGAGAATCAAAACAGCTTATAGTCTGAATTTAACACTTCTCAACTGTTCAGATTTTCAAAGAACGTCCAGATTTTTTGCCTTATATTTTTGATATTAATCAAAGCCTGCTTTAATATGGCTGCATTTCTAGACTTATATAAAGAAAATACTGTATTTTTGTACATTTAAATGACACCCGATCTTACAACTTTTCCCGAGATACCTGAACACACAGGTATCTCTTTCTGTAGTTACTCAAAAATATGAAATACAAAATGAAGACACAGACGTAACCTTACATTTTCTGGCTTATGCAAAGTATATTTTACTTACTGTACTTATATAGGATTTATTCTGTTCAACACTCATCTCTGATTTACTTCTTATAAAAAGTAAGTTTTCTTTATCTGGTAAATAAACTTGCAGTTTTAATTTTGACCACCAGGTGCCACGTGAGCATTTACGGTCTGTTTGGATTGAAGTTTCTTAACTTTATAACTTAATTATAACTGGACAATTCTTTAACGTGATTACTGGTATAAGTATTTTAAAGCATAATTAACATATACTGTATTAACCTGTGGCTGTAAAGTTCCAGCTAGATTTGTTAGTAATAATCCTGTTTATTTACCTTGTTCATTTCTATGTGCTATAATAAATTTAAATATCTATGTGCTGTAATAGTAGAAGTACTTTTACTAAAACCTATGCTTTATGTATTTCAGATCTATACCTTTGCATACCCTGTCAGTGTCTTTTAAACTTTTTGTCTAATGAATAATAATTATTTAAGGTGCACTGTATTCTGTAAATTAATTAACAAATTAACGTGAACTATTATGCCTCTAGTATATCAAATGACTATTACTACCTATTTTTAGATAAATTATCTTAAAAAGCCTGTCACAAATAATTTTGTCACTTTACCCTTAAAGTATGATATACTAATGCTGTTAGAAATGTATAATTGAGTATAAATGTTATATTCTGAAATATCACTGAAATGTACTATACTGAACTCATAGCTGAGCATGAATGTCATTTTCTGAACCTCAACTGAAATTTTCATTAAAGTAATACAGATTTATACTAAACATCTAAAATAGCTGTGTATAAATATTATATTTTGGAAACTAACTAAGCTAATAGTAAAGGAATACCTTTTCTGTCAACATTACCTGAACACAGATAAAAGTGTAAACTGAAATCTGGTAAATGTTATAATTTGGAGACTAAACTATTAGTGAAGGAATACCTTTTTTCCATATTATCTGAACACAGATAAAAGCATAAACTGAAAACTAAAACTGTTATACAATTGTCTGAAAACATCTGCGTACTTGCTTTAACTCTAATCTGCACAAATGCACATTTGTTGTATACACATTTTAACTCTAAAGAAGTTAGATAACTGAAACACATTTAAACAAACATTGAAGCTGTCTTAGGTGGTCTTGTCTTTCTGTAGATACTGAGTTGTGCACCATAGATCTTAACAAGTTTAAGCCTTAATCTACATTGTCCCACTCACTGCTGAAGTATAAGAAGGGCTGCATTCTTTGTCTATTTTACACCTAGGACTTACAAACTTCCCCTTTCCCATTTTCTGTGCATCTAGATGGTTGATGCAATCTTGAATGTATTTACTCTGCTTTCTGGGAAATCAAACTGGATTTCTTTTTAATATTCAAAACTAACAGCGTGTCCTTTTGTAGCAATATCTGCAAAGTACAAAAAGCATTATTAGGTCCTTAAAATAACATTTGCAGCTTTAGCAATTATAAACTGATAGCATTGCTTGTTGCCCTGGCTTAATTTAAATTTTCTGCATGAAACAAACTTATGCTGCTAATAAACTCTTGTAAGTCTGTAAGCAAACTAATAATGTACTATAGTGAAACAGACCTATGTTACTAATAATTACATAAATTATTGCAAGTCTGTAACTGAACTAATAATGTACTACAGTGAAGTGGAATGGCTATAACTTCATTATTAAATAAAATAGAAACCTCAGTGGCATCATAGCCTCAAATGAAACAAAAGTAGTAATCTGACATTGTATTAATATTTTAACATTTTTGCATTTCTGCACCTTTATAAAATTAATCTTAACTGTTGAGCTTTCTATGTTTAACATAGCCATCCCTTTAGTTGATGTCATTTAATTCTTTCAGTGCCACTGAATACGACAAGGATTTTTCATTACTGTCTACAATTCTCTAGGATAAATAGTAAGAACTGTTACTGCATAAAACTATCACTAATAATATTAAACTGATCTTTACCATACCATTTTGTAGCATGTAGTACTGTCTTTAATTCAGCCTGTTGAGCTGGCCTGTAATCTGATAATTTAGTTATTTAAGTCTATGCCTATGGTGTGCTTGGTAAACTGCAATTTCTGCATGAATATATACGATTTTGAACTATTTACAGATACACAATTATTATTACAGTTGAACTGATCTGATTCTGGAGCTTTACCTGCCTGTCCTTTATAGAAGTACATGAAGTTTCTTAAACATAAGATTTGAACCTGTAGCTTTAATGACACATAATATTTATGCTGCACCCTTTTTTTGCATGGGATCTGAACCTTTGACTGTACTGTCACTTTTAAAATGTAGCATTGACTTTAAATTGACCTTAAATGTTATATTATTTTAACTAGCAAACCATAGTTTAATATTTGTGAAGGCTTTCCTGTCTCTGTCTGCATCAATATATTATTCATGCATTGCAATACTTTACTACCATAATTCAAAGGCTTTAACAATGTCTGATAAACAAAACAATAGCACAAAAAAATTCATTTGCCAGATCTGTAACTGTAAACCCTTTATTCTTGTGAATTAAGTTGAATGTCATTTCTGGTATACCATATATAATATGCACTTCCATAATGGTAAAATGTGTACTATTACCTTTTTTCTTGCTGGCAATTCCAAGTCTGTCTTTCTGAGAATAAGTTATCATTTATGAAAATGTGTTAACTTGGCTCCCTGCACTTCAGCTGTGGCAGTTGAACTGGAATTTAGTTTATCTTTAACTGATAAATTTGAGTGCTCCTGTCATAACCAGTTCTTCATTTTCTGTAAATTTGCACAGTTTACTGCATACAAATTCTTACAAGTGTCATCTGTCCACTACCTAGTATGGATTTGTTAAACAACGGTTTCCTGCTGTAACCTTTAACCATACAAATCCTCTGTATTAATCAGTAAATTATTCCATATTTTTTCTGTAAACAATGAAATATTGTCATTCCTCTCAACTTTAAATGATGACAGATAAATCATCTGGTTTGATGTGGGAATGCCATACCCTTTATAGATAAGCTGAAATTACTTTTTTTTATAGAAATAGCAACAATACTGACTTGAGCTTTGGTGCTCGTTTCTTCTTTATTTTTCCCTAAAACATTAATAATAACATTGACTTGAGCTAAGATATGTATTTCTTTATTTTGCCCTGAAGTCTGTATATTGTGTATGCTGGTGTTTCCTTTACCAAACTGATTAAAATCTCCACTCTGATCCTTGTTATTCCCCCTGTATATAATATTTGCACTGGTTGCTAAAAACAAGAAAGTAAAATTTATTACATTCCAAACATCTGTGTTTGAAATAACATGAACTTGAAACATTGCAATTGTCTGGTTTGTGTTTGGTCTTGAAATCTGCATGTGCCATATACTGATTCTGTTTATGTCTGTAAGTGCCATACTTTGTCTTAACTTTGTGTTTTGAATTACATGTGCTGTAGCATTTAAACTGATTTCTGAAGACTGTAAACAAGAATTAGTGTTATTTAAGTCTGAAATCATACTGACAGAAGCTGACTCATTCTGAGAATCTGTTGCCATATTTAGTACAGTTTGCTTCTGAAATTTAGCCCTTTTGTGTATAGAATGATTTAACATCCTGAACTAATAACCTTGAAATTTAAATGACCATTTTGGAACACAGTTTTTTATACTAATTTACCCAATTTTTAACTTTAAACAACACATTTACTGATGCCTTTACTGTAGAAGTACTGTTTGAAATGTTTATACCATTTACATTTACTGATGCATTTAAATTTTTCTGAGACTTACTGTCTGACTGAGCTAGAAAATGCATAACAAAAATGAATTCTCACATAAGGAAGGTGAAGTTGCTTGAAGAGGATAGCCTGGTGTTTCACAGCTTTTTACAACTTTTTCTTGTTTCTTGGCTGTGTGACGTCACACTGGAAACTTGAAAGTCTGTCATCTGTTTTGGAGTTTCTGAAACACTGCTAACTGAATAATGTCTTTTACACTGATATCCTGGAGGGTATGAAGTTCTTTGAGACTTTACCATAGATTTTTTGAAGTAATGTGCACTGCTGTTCTGTTGAAGTTCTTTGATATGTACTGTAGAATTTCTAAAGTAATGTTTTGTATGAACACTGTTGCTCTGTTGAAGATCTTTGAGATTTTACTGGAGATTTTCTGAAATAATGTTCTGAATGAACACCACTTCTTTGTAGGGTACATGTAATCTGACTGCTGATGCAGGGTTGCTATGGGGTTTTGGGATGTACCTTAACTATTGACCCCCTCCCATCGATGGTGGCTTGCCATTGAAAGAATTGCTATGACTGTAGAATACTCAAATGAGCTGGATATAACTGGAAGGAACTGGAATGAGACTGGAATAAATGTATTTATCTGTTTACTCAGAACTGTGCATGTCTCTCCTTTATGGTCCAAATATTCTTGTACTTTTCTAAATAAAATCTGCACACCCTGTAGTTCTGTTATGAATGCTTTATCATGTACAGTGGTGGTAGATATCAACAATATGCTGATAAACTGAAATAGTCTGTAGTTTCTGCAGACATAGTCTTCATATTCCTTTCTTCCTGAATAGTATAATTATTATTTTGGAATGCTTGATTTTTGATCTGACTTCTGTAATCATACCTGAGTGTCTGTACTGCAATTACTTACTGCATATCAGTCCAAACAAACTAACTTAACTGTATCTAAAGTATCTTGTAATAATACCAAAACCTAGTAAGTTTCTACATGCCTGTTTAGCCTGGTTTCCCAAGCCTTGTAAGATCTGCTTGTTCTCAATGTACTGCACATTCTGTTCTTATTTATATTCTTGATTAAGGTTATTTTCACTGATTGAAAGAGCATTTACTGAAACTGTATGCACACTGTGAAAATATGCTTTAATATGCCTGCATTTCTAGACTTATGCAAAGAGAATAATTGGTTTTGGTACATTTAAATGATACCTGATCATACAGGTAGAAGAGACTTTTCTAGGATTGACAAACTGGCAGAAGGGCAAAGGAAGTTGAGGAAGGGAATGAATGATCAAGATAGTTAGCTGTATCTGGGATGAATAAGGAGCATAAACATATGTAAAGTGAAATAAATGGGCAGTGAAGACATTGAAAATACTTTTTTATTGAATACTTATTTTACATAAAAATATTTTCAAATAGCAAACAAACCTCACATTTTAATTTCAATACACA